>NC_056739.1:402423775-402693775 GCF_019279795.1 Protopterus annectens | reverse complement strand
TCCAACCATCTCTTTGCTGGATGCACTCACTTCCTCTCGCCTTCTTCCAGTCTGTTCCAAATGTTCTTCACTAGATTGTCTTCTGCTTTTCTGTACATGTGTCTGAACCATTGTAATTTGTTCTTTTTTAACTTTTTCTGCAGTTGAAGATACATTGGGTTCTATTCTTATGTCTTCATTTGTCCAGTGTGCATCATGCCACCCATCTCAGGCACTTCATTTCCATCACCTCTGACTTCATCTGCTCTGCCTTTGCTGCCCAGTTTTCTGTACCATACTTAGTCCTGGTCGCACACTGTTTTGCACACCTTACTTTTCAGCTTCTTTGGCATTCTTCTGTCATACACTACCCCTGGCACACTATGCCAGTGGATTGCAGCTCTTCTGATCCTAGCTTTGACCTCCTCATTCAGACTTCCATTCTCCTAAACCACCCCTTCTTGATACTTAACGCTATTAACTATTTTCCCCTTCTATCTCAGTTCTCAGTATCTTCTAATTCCCCCATTTACTGCCATTACAACTGTCTTATCTGTACTCATTTTCATCCCATGTGACTTCAGTTTTGAATTCCATTCCTCTACCCATTGCTAAAGTTCTTGCTCAGAGTCTGCCTGTAATGCCACATTGTCTGCATAAAGTAACTTTGTTAATCTGTCTCCTCCAACCTGTTTGCTGATGACGTCCATCACCATTATGAACAACAGTGGGCTCACAGCTGAATCCTTATGGATACCCTCTTTGAAACTGAACACTGCTCATACTTGAGTCATTGGGTCTTTTTACATACCCCACTCTAATTCTATCAATATTTCTGGGTTTTGAACCACCCAGGACTGCCCAAATTAGCCTTCTTGGGACATTGTCATATGCTTTCTCCAAGGATAGGAAGGACCAGTTGGTCTCTTTCCTTATCACTAACTTCTTCTCAAGTATTTGTCTCACTGCAAATGTCAGGTCAGTTGTGTTGCATCCTGTTCTGAATCCAAACTGCTCATTGGCCATCTTACTTTCTACTACTGTGTGTATTTATTTATCAATTGCCCTTTCCAGAACTTCCAAGCAGTGTGATTTTTTTATGTATTTATTAATTTACACTTTGTTGACTGGTAAGTCCTACTAGGCTAGTAACCTTTTTTCAGGGGAGACCCAATTTGTATTTTTACTTCTGGGAAAAATGTGGTCAAAGCATAGGGGAACTTCCCCTACTCATTGTTGTGAGTGGGACACATTTTGAAGGAGCACTTTGTGTTTCCATTCCAAGGAAGAAGTGGCATGGAGAAACAGGGGGGGGAGAGGGGCAGATAGAGAAAGACGGAGATGATGGCGTGGTGAAAAAAATGTAAGATAAAGCAAATATCAAGACCAGAGAATGCTTGCAGGATTCTGAGGAAATATTTCAAAAAAACCTGTTTGATAGAGATGAGTCAGAAAATGATGGATATATAATTACATCCCTCCAGTCGGGAGGGTTGAGAGATAATCTACTTAAAGAAATTGTAGTACAGAGTGAGCCAGAAAATGAAGGAGATGTTTCATGCGTGACATTATGGAGAAAATATAAAAGGAGGATGCAGAGACAATTCTGAAAAATAGTGGTGAGATGGAAAAGAAAGCTTATGCAGAGAAAGTAAAAGAAGGGAAAAGTGGAGTAGCAGAAAAGAAGGCAGAAGAAAATGAAAGCAAAGAAGTACATTGTAAAGATTCAAAGTAAAGATGACAAAGACATGGACAGGTATGAAGTGTGGGACAAGTTAATAGCTCCATTGGGTATAAAAGCACATGAGGTAAGAGCGTTTATTATTATTAACAAGAGACATTTTGTAACATTATATTTGAGATTTTCTTATTTGTGTGCAATTGCCTGTTGTTTGTCTGATGCAGATAAACAAAGGATGACAATCTTAACATGTGCAATCTTACTCTGTCATGCTGCTGTGTACAGTATTCTTTTTATGACTGTTAGGGGCCTTGTATGTTTTTTGCTGTTATTATTAGTTTATTTAGTTTATTTATCATTCTGGGGTCTTGTATTGAATATCTTCTTTAAATTTAAATCTTTACTGTTGTTCTTTTTATTCTTGCTTCCTTTGTACTCTCTGGTGAGTTGATACTTGCAATTTCATTTAGGCTGTACTTGTGTAATCCTAAATGACAATAAAACTTACTTTGACTTTGAGGTTAAAACTCTGGGACAGAAATTCATGGATGTACAAAAGGGGTATGTATAGAACTGAAGTAGATTATTTAATAGTATCAGAAGGTTTAATTATAGCCGAAGGGAAGATAGTTGAAATATAATTTTCTGATCATATTGCAATATGGCTAGAGATAAACCAAAACAAGGAATATATAAAAGAGACAAAAGAATGAAAAGGATAAATGAGAAAGCAAGGAATGAATAAGGAAAGAGATTAGTAATACAGTTATAGAAAGATTATATTACTATGAGAACATTTTTATAAAAATTGGTCTGAATCGTGGATGATGTTCAAGGAAAAATATAAAGAATGTTTTATTTTTACAGTGGCAATATGATGTGAGAAAAGTAGAGAAAGAAAAATATAAAAGAACTTATAACAATGTATTGGAAGATTTAGAACATAATGATAGACAGTACTTTGACAAAGGCAAAGAGTTATATGAAAGAAATCAAGAAAAATATAGTAATTGTTATATAAGCAAAGATATGATTACAAGAAAAAAGAAGCAATAATAAAGTAAAAATACTTGTAAATGACTGGTTAAGCCAAGAGGTATAAATGGAGTGATGTAAGACAGGGATGTCCAATGAATTTGCATTAATTATGAATATGACAGTATGTGAAATAAATTACAAAATGAAGGAGTCAGGGTATATCATACCTGAAGGGTTAAGAATTCCAGTTCTGTTAACATATGCAGATGACATTATAATAATTGCAAAAAAAATTTGGATAAACAAAGTAATAATTTGCACAAATGAGTGTCTACAGATGGAATTAACTAAAGAGAATAGTAAAGGTTTAGGTGATGTAGTAAAGATTGGGGGAATATATTTTACAGTGAACGAATGAAATTTCAGCATTGGGTATAAAATTTGGGAATAAAAATGTAAGTTAACTTCAATGGGAAAACAATAAAATAAATAAAACAACCCTGTCTTTTCTGGAAAATATATAAATTATCATTCAGAAAAAAAGGCTTATTTAATAAAATCAGTACTGATTTTGGAAAAATAGCATACTTAGCAGGTGTGTTTATGTTGCTAACAATATTTGAAAAGGAACTGTTGCAGATGTTTTTTTTTTTCATTTATATGGGGTCCTAGATTAAACCCAGTAAAAAGAAGAGTTTTGTAAGTAAATAAAGAAGAAGGTGGTTTAGGGTTAATTAACCCAGTAGTATAAGCTGCTTCATTAAATTTGTGCAAAGTGTTAAAGGGGATAAATGAAAAAGATGACAGATTAGTAGTAAAAATATAAGTATAAATATAAGTATAACGTTTGGAGTACGGTAAAAAAGAAAACAAGTGCACAAATGAAAAAATAAAATGTTACCAAGAAAAAAATATTTTTGCAGAAAATAAACTGATGATATAGAAAAAGATAGAAAAGTATCATATATCACCAGTAATTGCATTTTGCAGACAAAAAGGAATTCAAATATATCCCTACTTGGACGATTGCCTTATTCAAGCAGAGAGCAAGGACATTCTACTAAAGCATCTGGCATTTGTAAAAAGATTACTAATTTGCCTAGGGTACACAGTAAATGAAAAGAAATCAAAACTAGTGCCCTCTCAAGAGATAATATTTCTGGGTGCAAGCTTAAATACAACTGCCCAGATGGCTTATCTCACGCCAGACAAACAAAGGCAACTGACTCAATACTTTCAACTGATGGCAACAAAGACCCAGCTCCCTGCAAGAAAAATTCTGCAGGCCCTGGGCTTCATGGCGTCCTGCATTCTACTAATTCCATATGCAAGACTGCATATGAGGAAACTACAATGGTATCTAAAAAGTGTTTGGACTCAACATTGTCACAGCCTGGAGACAATCATAACTTTAATTCCCTGCCTACAACAGGAGTTTCGATGGTGGTCCCAGGCCTGTCACCACAACAAGGGACAGCCTTTCACCTTACCCACAGCCAGGCAGACAATAACAACAGATGCATCGGATTATGCCTGGGGGGCACATATGGCAGGAAAATGTATTCAGGGCACATGGCCCAAGGAACAAATGCATCTTCACATCAATCAGAAAGAGATGCTAGCTGTACAGAATGCCCTGACAACTTTCAAGGACCTATTACATCCAGGACAACTACTAATAAAAAGGGACAATGCCACAGTTATGTGGTAAGCAAGGGGGCACACATTCCTACCCCCTATGCAGGCAAGCCATGACCTTGTGGAACACAGCACTAACCTATCAGGTACATCTGCAGGCACAATTCCTGCCAGGAACAAAAAATACACTGGCAGACGAATTAAGCAGAAATCTCATGGACCCTCACGAATGGAAACTAAATCCACAGGTGTTCAGCATGATAACAAGGAAATGGGGACACCCAGACATAGATCTTTTTACCTCCCCCCACAATTGCCAACTACAGAAATTCTGCACAAGAACTTATCACTCTCAAGCATAGAAAGTGGATGCTCTATCATTCAGCTGGAAAGCTCTGACAGTCTATGCCTTCCCTCCAATACCTCTTCTTACCAAAGTGCTCCTAAAAGTCAGACATGAATGGCCAAAAATTATCCTGATTGCCCCAGACTGGCCACGCCAGCACTCATACCCAATCCTAAAGAGCTTGTCTCAGGGCCCAGCTTGGCCTTTACCTCAGATTCCTCATCTACTGACTCAACAAAACAATCAGATTCTGCACAGTCAACTCAGAACCTTAAACCTGGCAGCATGGCAGATAATGTAGCCACTCAGAGTGCACCTCTCTCTAAAGCTGTTATGGATGTCATTTTAGAAGCCAGAAGGCCCAGCACTAGGAAATTTTATGCAGAAAAATGGAAGAGATTCTGTGCTTGGAACCAGACACAAGGGCTCAACCCACTTGTTCCAAATATACCTCAGATTTTACAATACCTAATTGAGATGCTGGACAAAGGCCTATCTTTCTCATCAATTAAAATCCATGCCTCTGCCATTTCAGCCCATTACAATACGGAACCTCCTATTTTTTCACATCCTCTACTAAGACAGTACCTCAGAGGGGCAAAAAACATAAAACCCCCAAGGAGAGTACCAGTACCAACTTGGGATCTCAATTTTGTTTTAGAAAAACTCACACTGCCTCCTTTTGAAGCAGCCAGCACAGCTGATATAAAATTCTTATCATGGAAAACTGCTCTGCTCCTAGCAATAACTTCAGCAAGAAGAGTATCAGAGTTACAGGCATTAATGGCTGTGGAACCTTTCATCATTTTTCACCAGGACAGGGTTTCTCTCAAGACAAACCCAACATTTATGCCAAAAGTAGTTTCCAATGTGGCCCTGAACCAAACCATTCATTTACCAACTTTCTACCCAAATCCCCAGAATAAAGGGGAGAGACTTCTGCACGCTTTGGATATATACAGCTATGATTCTACTTGGACAAAACAAAAGCTTTTAGAAAAACTGAGCAACTGTTTGTAGCCTATGCTGCAGGATCACAAGGAAAACCTATCTCAAAGCAGACAATTTCAAAATGGATAGGACACTGCATCCGCTTCTGTTATGCACAATATGGCAAATCAGTGCCTAAGGTCATTAGGCCACATTCTACCAGAGCAGCAGCCACTTCAGCAGCCTTTCTAAGAGGAGTACCAACCAAAGACATTTTAGAAGCTGCCACCTGGAGCTCAGTGCACACTTTCACCAAGCACTACCACTTGCCTCTCTACTCAAAATCCAGATTAGGCTTTGCCACTGCAGTCCTGCAGGGCCTGGTAGCATCTCCAAATCCAATCTAGACCCAGCCGCCCAACCTCAGCTTTGGGATTCAACCCAAGTGTAATGACTGCAACAGCGAAACATGATGAACGTAGTACAGTTGTGTACCTACCATAAATGTAGATGTTCGAGTGTATTCACTGTTGCAGTCCAGGTTACCCACCCACCTTCCCCCTTTTCATTGCTGGGACTTCTCTGTACTTCTCAACTCTATACAACCTATGTGGTGTATTTGCTTGTAGATGAGGGAAATGTTTATATTAGTACATGCATGCTTTTTTCCATAATTTTATTTTTCCAGCCTTCCTATCTGGGGGCACCTGACATCTGGGGCAAGAAAAACTGAAGAAAATGGCGTTGGTTGCATCTTTTATACCCCTGGCGCACTGACGTCAGTGAAGAGGTGACAGCAACCGACGCCAGACCAAGACTTTGGAACTCGGGCCGACTGCGGGTAGCCTGCTGGCGGATAACCCAAGTGTAATGACTGCAAAAGTGAATCCACTCGAATATCTACATTTATGGTAGGTACACAACTGTACTTTTTAGAATGTCGAAATTCTGAATGGAGATCTGCATACAGCACAGAAAGGGAGATTTCCCTTTTCCTCACTGTAGTGCGATCACGGAGCTGGTATTAATTAAGTAGCATGGGTGTAGTTGTTTTTTTTTTTTTTAATTTTGGATTTGTTTCAGAATTTCGATATTCTGAAACATCGATCATATGGTTTTGATCATATGACATTCAATGTTTTGGAATTTTGAGATTCTGAAGTGAATCTATATTTATATATATATATATATATATATATATATATATATATATATATATATATATAGATAGTTTTTTTTTGTTTGTTTTTTTAAGCTTTTAAGCTTTGACTTACAAAGATCACTCAACTTGTGTTCTCTCTTTTGAGCATTCTGTGGCAGATAGTTGCTGGACCTTGGTGGACACAACACCCCCACAAAAACACTTCTGTGTTTTTGTTTTCAACTAAACATTCTGGCTTAATTTGAACAATGGAATGTTAGTCAATGGACTGCATTTTCTATTTTAATTTATATACTCATACATATATCTACCATTTAACCATCTATCCATCCTTCCTCAACCCTTTGTTCCCATTTTTTCACATGGGGTCAAGGTGTCACAAGAAAAGTGGCAATAATCTAGAGCTAATTGCGGCTAATAATGTGTGTGTGTGTGTGTGTATATATATATATATATATATATATACACACACACACACACACACACACACACACACACACACACACACACACACACACATATATGGCTTAGTAAGAAAATGGTAAAACACAAAATACTGAAAATCAAAATTTTGAGGTCATAGTATCTGAATATCAAAACAATGAAAGATCAAAATATCAAAATAATTTGCTTGCTGCTCCTGCAGATCCTCTGCAAGCATTTGTTTCTAGGTTTACGCTGGTATGGAGAGTAGATATTTAATATTTTTTCTGTAATGTGGTGCTCTAGCAATTCGTTTCTCAGGATTTTGGTGTTCAAGATTCTGTATTTCAACATTTTCTTAGTAAGCCAATATAGATTTGGTTATCTTATTCCTTCTAACTGCAGCAGTTTATTACCACAACCCATTGTATCTCTAGGACCGGCTTCATCATTGGTCCTGCAGAGTGATACATCTGACACTGGACATGCATTCAATCTGGCTTGACAAGTTATGATCAGCAATTTATGTTTTCAATATAGTGAGCTGCAAAGAAATGCAAGAAACCCATGTACAGATAGAGATATTTATATTTTGTTTTGTCGGTGTTTGTGCGTGTGTGTGTGTGTGTGTGTGTGTGTGTGTGTGTGTGTGTGTGTGTGTGTGTGTGTGTCTGGATCTACTTTGAAATAACATAATCTTCTTTTTGGCTTTTCCCGGTTACCAAAATCGCTAATGTCATATCACTGAGATGAAAAACGTAGAACACCAAAACTGTAAATTATTGACTGTCATATTATTGAAGATGTATACAACAAGTAAAGCCATGATAATCCATTATATCTCTATGCCTTTAAAGATCTCTGCTATGTGCTTTACCATCATGGCGGATGTTACGTTTAACGCAACAGACTGCAATCTCTTCCTGGTAAGGAACATTATCTTAAAAAGTAAGGAAACAATATGTATTCATGGACAGGTTAACCAATATCCAGAAACAGTCATCATCATCATCATCATCATCATCATCTTCTTTTGACTGTTCCTGTTAGGGGTCGCCACAGCGGATCATCTGTTGCCATTTCTTCCTATCCTCTGCATCATGCTCTTTCACACCAACCACCTGCATGTCCTCTCTCACCACATCCATAAACCTTATCTTAGGCCTTCCTCTTCTCCTCTTACCTGGCAGCTCCATCCTTAGCATCCTTTTCCCAATATACCCAGCATCCCTCCTCAGCACATGTCCAAACCAATGCAATCTCACCTCTCTTGCTTTGTCTCCAAACTGTCCAACCTGAGCTGACCCTCTAATATACTGATTCCTAATCCTGTCCATCCTAGTCACACCCAGTGCAAATCTTAACATCTTTAACTCTGCCACATCCAGCTCTGACTCCTGCCTTTTCGTCAATGCTACCATCTCCAACCCATATAACATAGCTGGTCTCACTACCCTCTTGTAGACCTTCCCTTTCACTCTTACTGGTACCCGTCTGTCACAAATCACTCCTGACACTCTTCTCCACCCATTCCACCCTGCCTGTACTCTCTTCTTCACCTCTCTTCCACACTCGCCATTACTCTGAACTGTTGATCCCAAGTACTTAAACTCATCCACCTTTACCATCTACTCCCTGCATCCTCACCATTCCTCTACCCTCCCTCTCATTTACACAAATATATTCTGTTTTAGCCCTGCTGACCTTCATTCCTCTCCTCTCTAAAGCATATCTCCACCTCTCCAGGGTCTCCTCAACCTGGTCCCTACTCTCACTACATATCACAATGTCGTCTGCAAACATTATAGTCCATGGGGCCGCCTCTCTAATCTTATCTGTCAACCTGTCCATCACCCCTGCAAATAAATACAGTGCAGTGTTAAATATATTCATCTTGTAAGTAGTAATGTGTTTAAAACTTGAAAAAAGAGAATAGTTGCGGTATTTGTAGCTACTGCTTGACATTGCTATTACAACTGTAAATACAGTAAGCTACAATTTTACAATCATATAACCACGTTGATATAGATTTGAAAAAATGTAATTACTTCCTTTCAAGGTAATAAAGTATTTTTAATTTAGAGCACTTGAACTTAAAGTTTAAAGGGGTTTACTATCAAATTGTCGATCCCGTTTTGTGCGACGCGCATTGCCCGAACGCGGAACTGCGAACATCACTACACCGATGCCCAGATGTGCGAACGGCAAAATCTGGCCCCCATCCGACCCATGGTAGCATGGGTGTGGAGGTGTTGCGCGGCCGGTAATGTCGATCGTCGGAGTTTCGCGGTTTCGGTTCGCTATCGAAACGGTTTCGGTGTTTCTGTTCACGCAAACGCGTCGATGAGGTCGCCGTTCGCACGGAGTGCATTCGAACATTTAATAGTAAACCGTTTAAAGGATATGTTTTTTCTTCTTAAAAATGGATACCTTTTTTCCTTACACACTGCATGAGTTGAGACATGTAAACATACTATCTGCAACTTAACATTCGATGTTTTGAATGTCACTATTTTAACTTTTCAGTTTTCTAAGTTTTTGGGATATTCATCTCGATGATATGACATTCACGACTTTGGTAATTTGTTATTTCAAAGTAAATCCATATATATATATATATATATATATATATATATACACATATATAAATATTGAGAGAGATATACACACACACACACACACACACACACACACACACACACACACACGCGCGCACACACGCACACACACACACACACATGTATATCATACCTCTCAACTATACAGATTATCACAGAATGTCTAGATTTGTGTCTCATATTTTTGGTACATTCCTCATGCAATTTGTGTTTTTCTAGCAAATCGGTGAGGATTAAATTCACTAAATAAGGACAGCCATTTGAGTTAAAGACTTCATAAACTTTTTAAAATGCATAAATCATTATCATTTTATTTTACCAACTTTCTAAAATCTCTAAGAGCATTATTTAAAATTTGTCTCTATTTTTAGGCCTTTGTCTCCCCAGTTTCTTTGGCTTTGTCCAAATTTCTTGTGTAATAGGATTTGAGATATATATGTGTATATATATATATATATATATATATATATATATATATATATATATATATATATTCATATATACATACACACACACACACACACACACACATATGCACAGCTCATGGCTGATGTCTACACCAAATAAAAATATTTAAATGATAAAGCTTTTAGTTTTACTTACTACAGTCTGTTGAATGGATTGCTGTATTTCTTATTATTCATGTCTGATGTTTATATATATACAAGTAATTTAAATAGTAAATTCTTTATTTTTTCTTGATGTAAAGACAGCTGAACAGATTTCTGTATTTCTGTGTCCTCTGCCCCTTTGTTAAAAGGAAGTATGTATGACAGAGAGGTCCCTGCATCTCATTCTAATGCAGAGCAGACTGTGGCATTTCCTGCAGAAAGACAACTGCAGTATATGGAGTCTGACAAAGCAAGAGCTGTGTAGCAAAGCAGCTGTCTGATGTCATAAAGCTGCAAGGGTAAATGTAGAAAAAGTGCACTGTATCAGCAGAACTATCTGCAGATACCATGTACATTTTTAAAGATCTCCTAGAAATGTCACAGACTACCTAACAGTACAGCTTGCACGGTGACAGCAGATTATATTAATAATTCTTATCCAGTCCATCTTAAGCTATAAAAGAATCTGAAATAATGGATAGTAGTTCATACCCAGCATTGCTTTAACAAAAGTCATATTTTAAATTACACATAATTAGGTATACTCGAACAAATGGCAGCATTTTAGTTGGTACCTGTTTACAGGCTTTGTGATTCACAATTCTGCTTACTGAAGCAATATAAAACCTTTCCTGTAATATATCATGTTGTGTACAGAATGCTAAGTATGAACTGTGCACACTTTGCATGTGCTGCAATGCAATTAAAACTCAGATCTATGCCTCTTGTGTGCTGATGGAAAAAAGGACTATGTTAACAAAAACAAAAGGCACTGCAGTGCAGTTTTTCACATTGTTTTAGTCACGTAGGTGTAGAAGTGTTTTAATTTGGAATAGGATACTATCCTGAAAACAGTAGTAAGAGAGAAAAGCTGATTATTGGGAATGCGGTGCAGATCTTTACTTTGAGAGCCAGTCTATATCCAGTTATGTAGATTCCTGTGAACATGTACAGATTTGATTTTACTAGCTAATTTATAGCAATTATTTCACACTAAATTAAAAAAAACATTGAACCTTCTTAGCACTAAGACAAAGTCTGTCTGTCTGCTGCTTTAATGTCTGCTGATGATGGCGGATACTTTTATAGAGAAGATGTGTGAGCTGGCGATGGACTGAGCATCTGACTACCTGCCCTTCTTTCCAGGGAGAATATGTATGGATGGTACTACTGCTGCAGAACTTTGTGGCGATCAAATCCTAGTGCTACATCATGTGGTACGGTGAATTGTGTGGCACATTAGAGGGTATAGTTTGGAATATTGTTCTCCAAATGACATGTTCATTTAGTGGGGGAAAAAAAAGAAGACTGGCCCCATATGAAGATCAAGACCAGTCCACAAACTGGTCCTGGAAAAGCAACATTCCATTATCCCAAACCTTATAATGAAGCAGGATATCAGGGACTAAAACTCTTGGTTTACTGTTCAGCTATGATCCTTCACATGATGTGGTATCTATGGAACAGCTGACAAAGCAGATAGTAAGCTTATTCCCGTAATGAGCATTTTTAAGTGGGAATAACAGACTACTATAATATCCACAAGAGTGCGGGATATTGGCACACCACCATTAAAAAATATTGAGGGAAAAATGTGACTTCCATGTGTTACACTTCAGAAGCTGTAATTTCTTTTGCTTTTGCAAAAGTGATGAAGCCTGGCACACCTTTCCTATCATTGCCTTATTTGCAGACATACACACTGGCTACTTTGTGACAGAGTCTCCTTTCAACCATTCCCTTTCCTGCTCATGTTCACACTCACATGATATCCTTCCTTTAGACTTAGTCATTCTTCAGCTGGCAGGTGTTTATTCTCATTCAGTGGTTAAATATAGAACCTAGAAGTTCTCATGTTGCTAAGTATGATTAAAATGAGAGTTGCAGTATATCCTGTATCACGGCAATACTCACTTCAGCAACAGAGAATATGAAAACGTGCTTTAATTCAAAATAGTACTCCAGAACAATTTATGTTAACTTGATTTATCATTTTCACTGATTTCCAAAGTAGTGCACACATCAGTGTCAGTGTTAATAGTAGGCTGATAGTTCTAAGACACTGCACACCATCTTCTGCCATAAAGCAGAATACCACCCAGGCTACTTGGCGTATCCTTGGCTCTTCTGACACTATGAATGAAGGCTCTTTAACTTCTTTCTTGCCAAACATTTGAAAAGGGGAAAGGGATGCTGTAACCAAGACGTAGCAGTCACAAAAAATTATTTCACTATAGCACTCAAAGCATAGTTTCTTTGCAAGGGAATTTCACGGCTAGACTTAGGAAAGAAATTCTTAACCTTATCCTTAGAGGACACAAAAAAAAATATTAAAACTGATTTAGTTTTAAGTGCATTCTCACGACTCATGAGTTTAATAGCAGTCAGGCACTCTTTATATAAAAGTAAAGTGTCCACGCCACTTTAATTATATAGCAATTCAATTTGGATATAACCTACTTAATCTACAGAGGAAGGGTTTTATGCCAGACTTTTTACATGCTTGGGTTGATTTCATGTTACACCATTTAACTGATAAAGCTACCGCTGCTTTTATGTGTTTGCAAAAGTATGAATGTGTAACTTTTATTGTACTATAGGTGCTTTGTTTTATGCATGATGTATGAAATTCTAGTGTTTACCATGACAGCAGCAGATGTCTGTGACTGAAGGAATCTTTGTTCCCAATTTCATCAAATCATATTATTTTATTAAATAGATTCTTTCAAAAGCCAGACTGCAGTGCATTAGCTCATACTGCATAGATATTTGCCCTATATCCTTGCCAACTCACATTTAACTTAAAGGCCGGAAGAGTCAATCAGGGAAGGCTGAGAGTGGGCAGCCAATGCCAGCAAACCTATTTTAAGGGGTGGGATTTATTGAGTCTTGGCACATGGATTACCACCTTGTGGATGGCTAGGTGTTACAGGATGTCAAATGCATAGACATTCCCCTTTCAGTGTTTGTCACTGGTTAGAGGTATGTGTGGATGCATACAATCCTGCATCCTTATGAGCTTTGCCATACCAGATTTTAGACTGTATTCCCCAATGTTCTGTACCCACACATTAAATATATTCTGTAATTCTGCATATGGATTTGAAGGATGAAACAAGTATAGTTAGACTGACAGCTTTGGGAAGTCTGGTTGCATGATCCCTCCCCCCAACACCTCAGTCTGATAATACACATATGGTCATATTGCTTTCAATTTGAATATGAATATAAAGAATGAAGTTTTGTACCTTTTCAGGTTATGATCATCATTGAAATCTGTTTTATGGCTGCTAGAGTGGATTGTTGCTGAAATTAATCTTAAGGCATTGCCTCTGTGGATGTTTATAATTAATTTTTAGTCCATTTGTTTTTACAGGGAATCTTCTAATAATGTCCTTTATCTTTATGTACTATATCGTGTGCAACAATACATACATTGAAGTTTACAATCACACTGTAAATCAGTCTGTTCTTCTTTCTGATGACACAGTACATACCATAATAAGCTCATGGAGCGAATTAAAAGTTTAGTTAGCGATATCATGTTCTAATTCTTGCCCACACCAAATCTTTAAATGTTGGTGGGCTTTTAGAAGCAGCATGTGCAATTCCATCCCAACATGTTGCTTCCTGAAAACTATACCAATACAGTCATGGCTGCCATTGATTGTCTTGTGACTGTTTTTCTGACTAGAGTGGTTGCAGTAGGTTTGAGTCAGCCAGCTCCATATGCAGTGGAATCATTTTCTGAGTTGAACTTTCTAAAGAAAGGAAAAGGGATATGTGCACACTGCATTATGTATGCACCAAGGACCAAAGGAGCGAGTGTTTTTTTTTTTTTTTGTTAAAAATAATGTTTCATAATTTAATCCTATGTGGTAAAAATAAGGTTTAGAAACCTTGCAAAATGGTGTTGGGCTTATCTGACTGCACACAAAATAAGTTGCACAACTAGGCAGATCATAGAGGAGTAAAGCACCAAATTAAAGTGTGGGAGATGGAAATGGTAAGCGAAATTAGTATGCAGTATATAAATCCACTGTAAACCCTTGGAATATAAAGCACTTGAATTAAGCACAATGACAAATGCTTCCATGACCATGATGAAAGTATGTATTTCATACTTAACATTTTTCTTAGATTTTGGAAGCCATACTGACAGGACCAAATATCCGTGAATGGGTGGGGGGAGAAGTCAGAAAGTATAATAAGAAGAGGCATGGAGTGTGTTAAATGTAAATAAATATGTGGCATATTCTTGATTCAGTGCTCAGGTATGAATAAAGATTTCTGTCAAGTAAAAGCAAATAATAAAAGTAGGAAATGATGGAGCCACATTAGTAGATAATGGACTGATCCTCCTGTATAAATAATAGAAGGCCAGAAAGGATGTCTTGGAACTTGACCAGAAAGGATCCTAGATAGAAACAACTTCAAAAAAGTAATAGCAACAAGGACAGATTATATGAACTGAAGAAAAACCTAGTATAGTATTTGAGAGTCTGCTGTGGGATACTAAGAACTAGACGCTAGCAGAATATTTTGGGAAGGCAATAAGACATTTCCTTGACCTTATTTATGCAGATTTAATTTGGAAATAGGAAGATAAATATTGAAAAAATCAAACATGACACTTCATGTTTAAGATTAATTAGAATAATTGCTCCTTAAGAAAACGAGAACTGACATTTTGTAATGGTAGCAAGAATTTTTTCTCCAGGGTAATGGGGCTGGGCAATTTGATTGTGGATTTTAAAAAATAAGTTATTAAAGTTGGACATATCCTTATTTAATGCTCTGGAATTGATAAACAGTGAATTACTTAGTGGAGTAATTTAAGTTCTTCTCTGTGTGATACAAAGAATTCCCCCAGTATCATGTTTCTAAGATTCTAGGTTATCAATTCTGACATTTATTGAATAGACTAAAAGGTCTTAATTTCCCTGTCTCCTCCTAATTTAAAGATGAAAAATTATCTTCAAAACTCATTCCATCTTTTTGTTGCTGTATTCATAGGGTAACGTTTAATCACTGTTAACTTTAAAATGCCCTGTACACTCCTAGCAATTCAATTATACATTATGATTGTAAGCACCAGAAGAACCATTTCATTGTTTGTAGGTCACTGACTGACTGCCTGCGTGTGGGCATTTGCAAAAAGAAACCAAGGGGATCTCACTTTTTGCTGAAATACATTTGAAAGACTTCCTTCCTCATCAAAGAGAAAAGTCACTAACAAGCAACATTGTCTCTGCTGGTCTTTCTAGACAGTATGAATGTAGCTTGTGGGCTAAAAAATATGACAACAGTGAAGATGTTCCACTACAGCCTGTCACTTCACAGAACTGGGTGACTGGACATTCATCTGATTCTTCCCATAGCTTTAGAAATCATTAGTTAAATGACAGGAACTAGCCATAACAGCTTCGGTCTTAACTTTGATAGCAGTAGAACAATAATTTTATTGCCAGAAAATATAAAAGTACTGGGCATCCACAATTCAGAATGTGCCTTTTACATCCTAATTCTTAATTTTTCCGTTTAAATTTGTGTTATAAACCTAAATTTATTTATTTAACACTTGTTGACCAGGAAAGTCTGACTAAGACAGAGACTATTTTCAGTGGAGGCTCCAAATGTATGTCTTTGGAATGTGGGAGTAACCGGAGGAAACCAATGTGAATGCAGGGAGGACATGCAGACTCTGCACAGAAGGCACCCCAGATGAGAATCAATCCAGAAAACCCATTGCTGTGAGGTGACAATGTTAACCACCGCACCACTGTGCCACCCAAATGAATGATTTGATAATGTGCACACATGTATGCCGTGCCTGTGTACGCCCTAAGGTGCTGAATTGAAGTAGAGGTATATACTCGGATAACAGAGCCAGAGATATTTAATTTTAGGGTGGTTCAAAATAGTATTGGACTTTCCAGCTTCATAGTTTTCTTCCTTTAACATTTGGGGTTATTTTGTATTTCCATTTCATCTACCTCCTAATGTACCCAGTTAGTAAGTACTTTGTTTCATGCAAAGTGTGTTAGGGTTTGACATATCAAGTCACTATCTGCATACTCTATGAGCATCAGCAAATTTAATCCCCCTTTATGACATAATGGGGACATTTAGAAGCCATTGTTCTCTTCACAATTACCCTGAATCTCATTTGAATGAAAATCGTTCCCCTCACTATTACCCTGAATGCCAAAGTCTGAATGCCATTCAAATTAAACTCAACAATTCATATCTTGCAAAGCAGACATTCTTAAATAGTTTGCAGTTCAGAAAGTCCTACTCCTCCCCCTCCCCCCACCTGTTAATGCATTTTCACTCCAGGTTTACTCAAACGTGGAAAAATAAAATGTTGGTTTTGCACATCGATGCATCTGGTTATGTAACCTTGAGCGAATAATGGAAGATTAAAATCTGGGTTAATTTTTCACTCTTCCTGCTTAACCCTGCATGCAGTACCAGACATTCAGCTGATTCTAACTATCTTGTCAATTTATTCCATGCACAGGGTTTGAGCTGCGCTCATTCATTACCATTATGTGGTACGAGCCAACATGAGGCATAGCTGTCATAAACGCAGCCATCAGGAGATTTTTATATAATACCTAACCTGCCCCTGTGCATGTCTTGAAGAGTATATTGGGGGTGGTTCATGCAATGAGCACTTTGTGGGACAACATCCATCTGTGCAAGGGTGTAGTTCTAGCAACCCTGCCTTCCACATAATTAAACCATTTCTCCTCCCAATGGATCCCCGCTTTCCATCATGAAAATGAGGAGAAGATGTGCCCCCCAAATCCGCACACCCCCTCCCCCTAGGATGAGGTTAGCAGGCAAAAATGTCATCATTCTGTCCCTCCAAGTTGGGTCCTCCAAGACTGTTTAACAAACCCAAATCATCTGCTCTTGTAATCAGGACTCCACTGGTGCCTGGAATTACCAGGCCACAGCAGATGGTGGCATATAAACATTTTCCCTTCAGGACTGTAGTTTTCAAATAAATGATGTCTAGATATGTTTTCAGTTTGTGCAGTGTCTTTGATTTCCCCTCACAGTCTACTGTGGGACTTTGACCAAGTCACTTAACCAGACATTGCTTCCAGGTCACCCCATGAAAAGGGGCTGTGGGTCCAGTGGGCCTAACTGGTTAACAAATGGGTATGGTTATGATTATTAATAATACTAATAATAATAATGAGATATCACCTCACTATTTTCCCATATCACTTGTTTGACTCTGTACCTAAGTTGCAGGAGTGAGCAGTTGACTAAGTCACATTCTGACTGACACTCATTATGGCTTCAGAACTTGACAAGGTGTTGTCAGCTCATTTGTTCTCCATATCATGAATAACTGACTACAAATGAGAATGAAGCTGTTAGATCATTAACATGTTCCACTTGGCAGAGAACAAGTTCCAATGCATCTTTGTTGTTCATTCTTTACTTCTCATTCAATCTGAAAATACCCGACAGACTGATCACAAACAACTATATTAACCTGACGACAATGCACGGTAAGAGGATCGCAAGTCTTGGTTCTACGAACAGTGATGGCTGCTGTCCATACACAATGCCATCGTTCTCCTCTCATGTATCCAAGTCACTATATGACATCCAATCAATGCTTGGATGTCACTATATGACATCCAATCAATGCCTGGATGTCACTCTATGACATCCAAGCATTGATTTGTTACATATAGGAAACAAATGTCGATTTAATAGCCTTTATCAAGCATGCCAAAGCCCAAACTTTCATTTTAGAGTCAGGAAGTCTGGGAGTTACAGTTCTATCCGTCCTGATGTAATTGAAATGATCAACAGGCTACATAAACGGTTAAACATTGTACAAAAAATGACCCAGCCAGTAAATCCAATAATTTATTTTTGTAATAAGAAAAACTTGACTTCTCCAGCGCCTCAGCAAAAGCCTTTAACAGAGTATACCAATACCATTTCTCATTTCTTTTTGCATAATAAAAACAGCACTAATAAAACAATTAAGAACAACTCATTACAAGAGCCATTTCCAATTAAGCTCTCTATTTAACCCCTTAGGATACAGAGTGTTTAAACGTTGTACTCCTGAGTAGTGTGCTGAGTGAGTGATAGACTAGTCATTCATTTGATAGGTGTAGAATGAATGAATGCATTTACAGTATTGTTCAAGTACTGTTTGATATGCCATAGGTGAAGGACTATGGTGATGAGAAAATGGTTGTATCACTCACATGTTTCATTAGTGTGCACATCTGGCACTGCTTGGACTGCAGACAGCATTAAATAACAGGTGTTTCATATGGAAGCAAGATGGAAAACGACTGGATGTGGAATGAGACACATCATTATTTGTTGATTATGCAACCATGGAATAGGAATATTCAGGTGAGGAAGAGACATGTTCCCTGTAGATGGTGAGGGTGACATAAGTTGTTCATTTTACTCTATTACTATAGTTAGAATTCAGGTATTCTCCTAGTATAAACTTATAATATGCTGTTTTTATTACAGGAAGGTATAGGAAGTGGTGATTAGCATAACCTGAGATTCAGGTTCAGGGCATTCTGGTGTGGACATACAGGGATGTCATTCTATTGACTTTATCTGGAAAGTGCTCCCTTAATATAGAAGATTTTACCAGATGCAATATCAGCCGAAGAATGCCCTCTGCTGGTTTGGAGACTCAGCTGGAGCTCCTCTCAAAAGACCCACATATACAATAAATACTCTCATATTTGCATGTTGTACCCCCCCCTGAAGTAATAAAGTGTGAAGATGACCACCACTATATGTTGTGCTTTCAGTGCAAGCCACTACCATCACTGTTGTTAAATCTCCCCAGAAGTAAGACCGGCTTTGTTGATGTCTGAGCTGAAACTCTATTCTATTTATAATAATCCATTACATGTATGATATCATGAACAGGGGACTGCAATTACTGACATATTTCATGTAGATACCATATTGATGGTTCTCTAAAAATTTTCTGCCCGAAGACTTTAGAAGCTCCGTTGAACTTAAGTAATCAGACCCTTTGATCCTTATGGAGAGGGGTAACATAAATATTCTGCCTGTCTCTGGTTTATTTGCAGCTAAATTACAAGTGCTAAAAACTTCATAGGAGTGTAGTGATAGGCTTCTAAAGATCCGCTTGAATCAATAGCCTAGTACATACACCTAGTATATACCTATGAACCTATCAATACTATTATCAATGAGGTTGCTTACCAATTTGGTTACAGCTTATTTTATCCAGTTTTTTTAAGAATGCACTCAGATTTTTTTCATCTGAAATTTTATGGCAATGTGACTTTTTTAAAGCTAGGGTGAAGATTTTTTGCCAACTATGTTCTCTGGAATAACCATAATGTTTCTTTCTTACTGTACACCATACACATGAGCAAGTATTTTTGATACTGTATCCACTGCTATTACATCTGCTGTATTTATTACAGACTGCATGCTATACGGTATGACTGTATGCAATTGAAGTATATTGTCTAACTTGTCCTATGAGCCTTCTTGTATAATGCAATTTCATTATGTATGCCCTATTTACTGTTTTACATTTACTTTGCTTCATATGTAGCCCTTTATTTATTTATTTTTTATTGGGGTGAACATGAAGTTCTAGTTACAGCATTTATCTGTTTGTGTTTTTGATGTCTGCAAGTTACCTTTGCTGACGAGTAATAAAGAAGATGAAATAATATAGCAATAACCCACGTCTGGGTGTGGGCAATGCTGGATTTACCCATGGTTGGTGTGGTTTGGTCACGAGGGCGAAGCCCGAGTGGCCAAACAAAGCCAACCGTGGGTAAATAAAGCATTACCCACACCCAGAAGTGGGTTATTGCTATTATACAATGACATTATTTAAGAAAAAAAGTAATTACTTTTCTTAAATAATGGCATTGTATAATGCCTCCTTGCTGCCCTTCTGCAGCTGTCTGGTATTCTGCAGCAGTTCTGATGTACTGCGCATGCGTATGCCTATGCAGTACATCAGAGCTGTGGGCAAAAGCAATGGAGAAAGCAAGATCTCCGTTGCTTTTTACAAACTGTTTTGCTATATTAAATGGGTTTAACATAGCGAGACAGCTTTAAAAAAAGCAACGGAGAATCTCCGTTGTTTTTTTTAAAGCGGACTCGCTATGTTAAACCCATTTAACATAGCGAGACAATTTTGATAAAAGCAAAGGAGAAAGCAAGATCTCCGTTGCTTTTTACAAACTGTCTCGCTATGTTAAAGGAGTTTAACATAGAGAGACAGCTTTAACAAAAGCAACGGAGATTCTCCGTTGCTTTTTTAAAGCTGTCTCACTATGTTAAACACGTTTAACATAGCGAGACAGTGTGAAGCAATGGAGATTTTGCGTTCTCCGTTGCTGTAAAAAAAAGAGTTATAGTAATGGAAAAATTCCAGGTGACCGGACCTTTTTCCATTACTATAACTCTGATTTACAATGTGCACGCTGACCAATCAGTGTGCACGTTTTTGAATATTAATGGGGGGGTCATTGTATAATAGTATTTCCCTTATTTTGTTGCTTGCAGTCCATTAAACTGATTGTTTACTGGAGTTTGATATTCCAATACTGTAGTTCAGGATGGGGTGAAGGAGGCATAATCAGAACAGTAGAATAATTGCTGGCTGGAAGCAAGTGCAATAAAGATAGTCATTTAAACAGCCACAGTTTAATTTATTTAGTGTGTCTCTGTGTGTCTGTGTGTTTGTTTTAGTAACTATAATCAGGAGCTGGTGTAGTTCTTTATTGCAGTAACTGAAAGGTGTGGCGTACATTTTTTTGGTCCATAACCTGTAGTTGAGCAGGGTACCAGTCTGGGGATTGCCCAAGGCTCCAACTGACCTAGCTGAAGGTCTGTTACATCACAAAATATCATCTTGTTTGGGTGTGCCTGCTATCCCACTGGAATAAACCCACTGCATCATGGGATGGATGTTTTAGCCAACAGAAGCTTTTATTACTTCTCAAGTGTCACTGCTCTTCTATTCCAATGAATACAGAACCTTGATTCTGTATCTATCTGATTTCTGCCTGTCTTCTGTTACTGTTATTTTTGTGGAGCAGGGAGTTAACACTTTTTATAACAACAGGAATCAACATTTCGAGATTAAACTGTCAAACATTGTTAGTGTCTTACTAAATTCAAAATGTTCTTGTACCTTAGGGCAAAAATCCATGACAGACTGAAAACAAGACTAAAGGTTCTATTGACTATCTGGAAAACACACCCTTGTGCAAAATTATTGAGCTTTTTATTGTGCATGCTTTTCTCCCTTTGTTACAGGGTTTCAAAATAAACCATGAAAAGGTGAACAATCTGTAAAACAAAACAAGCAGGCTTGGCCTGAACCATGTATTTAGATGCTTATTATATTTCATGAAACTAAAGCATCATGCTTTGGATTCATAAAAGCCAGTAAAATGTGATAGCCTCTGCCTATTAATAATAGTTTGTATAAAGCAACTGTCTGTTCTGTAATGTATAATCAATAAAGTATCTATTTTATTGAGGCACATGTTTTATCATGTAAATTAGCACAAGCAAGTTCAATACAAATAATTTCTCCAGTTTATTAACTGCCTTTAAATTGCATTCTACCTGTGGTTTTAACCAATTGCAGTCCGCTTTTTTGTTTATTAAAATGCTTACTGTACCTACAAGCTTTGAGAAGTATGTCTCACTGTCATTGCATGTTGCAATTGCATTGTCTTCACTCAGCTGCTGTCCACGATTGTTGCAGAAACGTAAACCTGGTCAGAAACAAAAACTGTGCAGTGAATCACTTATCTTAATGGCATCATTTTAAGATATGGTTGTTTCTGTCAATGGTATTCATGTTAATTTCATCAGGGTAATGACTTGTGGGAAGCGGGATCTGAAATGAGTAAGTCAGTATTGGTGAAGTCACAGCTTGACAAAAAGTGTTTCATTTGATCAGCATTTCACCAAATGGGAAAGTAATGTTTATTTATTTATTTATTTATTTATTTATTTATTTATATGTACAGTTTGTTAACTGGGGTAGAGCACTGATCCCATTGGTCCAATGTCACGCTCAGCCCACAATATGAACACACATCAAGTGGGAAATAAATAATGTATGCAATAAAATAGTACACTCAAAACAAAGGTTTAGTTAATATACAACAGACAAATGATTTAAGAATGTAGTCAACAGAAGTCACTGTGTATACAATGTTTGCATCAGTTAAGAGTAGCAATGTATTAGGAGTTAGAGAAGAGATGCTATAGTGAACATGGCAGGTAGAATGTGTTAGAGATTAGGTTATCTGACCTGAAGCAGAGCATTTACAAGCAGCTTGTGTTGTGAAATGTTCTTTATGTTATGACCAAAAGGAGGAGGAGTTAAAGAGGTCTTTATGATTTGAGGGAAGATCCTTCCAGAACTTGGGCCCAAGAGTAGAAAGAGTGGTTACATCACTGCAGTTTAGTTTTAGGTGATTGCAAGAGCAGCCTGAATGGCTATGACATGTAAGATTGTATGAGTGAGGCTGTCACAGCAAAGGGAAGTGATGGAGTTTTCTTTCAGGAGCCAGAAATGTTGGGAGCCAAGGAGAAAACTGGCTCACTGCTGAACCGACAGCCAGTTGGCTTTGTCTAGTATAAGACACTGGTGTTAATACTTTGGGGAAAGGGTAATGAAGGGGCAAATGGAACTGGAGATTGTTAAGATGGTGGCAGAATTTCTTTGGGAGGCAGATGCTACAAGACATAGACAGTATTCAGCTTGGGCTATAAGAATCACTTTGCCAGTAGTACTTCTTTTTGGACAGGAGAGGAAAGAGGAGATTTTGTTGGCCCAAAAGAGTAGAGAGTTTATCTTTTTCTGGATGTTTTCGAGATGATGGTGGAAGTTAAGTGAGGGATCAAGTCAGACTGCTAAGTATCTGGATGTGTTAACCTGCTCAATGGCATTATTAACGTGGTCAAGAATAAGAAGTGAGTTGGGGTTCTTTTGCCTTTAAGTGGAAGTTCCAAAGAGCACCATTTTTTTCAGGAGATAAGAAATATTTTTTTGCTATTGAGCCAGCTAATGAGGGAAAGGAAATCGCTTAGCAAATCATGTTGAATTAAATGGGCTGCGTGGTTGGAGCAGAAGATGACTATGTCATCTGCATATCGTTGGTGAAGGTTGAATGTAAGCTTATTTATAAAGATGGAGAAAAAAATAGAGACAGTATGGAGCCTTGAGTAACTCATTTAAGTAAGGTAGCGGTGGCTGATAGATTGTTAAAATATACTGAGAAATGTCAGTTAGATAGGTAATTTTGACAACAAGGAACAAAGCTAGGGCTAATCCCAATGTCAATAAGGTGGTTATATAGGATTCCATGGCCAATCAGGCCAAAGGCTCAAATATGGCTCCAGTAAGGTAGCCTTTGTCCATAGGTAAAAGGGTCAAAGCAGTGAAGGACCAAAGTACAGTGGAAGTGCTGTGGCCAGACCAGAGACCATGTTGCTACCTGGAAGAGAGAGGGCAGTTTAGACTTATATAGTTTGAGAACTGATTTAAGCCCAGGTTTTATTAAACATATTACCAAGGGTTGGGAAGGTAGAGATAGGTGGTAATCACTGGGAAGCTTGGGGTTGGATTTGCTGGGGAGATGTATGCTTTTTGCTGTTTTTCATATATTGCGCATACAGTTGAGTTAATCAAAGCTTGTATATATGTAACAGAGGAGTAACTATGTATTGCATACACTGGAATCTGAACCAAGGGGAGAGGGTGTCTGTCCCTGCAGGTAAGCCAAATTTTAGGTTTTCAAAGACAGGTGTAACATCTCAGTTATCTTTTTAAAGTAGACAAGGGCAATATAAGGGAGAGGTGAGAAAAATGTTGAGTGAGGCAGTGAAGTATGTCAGTTGATGGAAGAGAGGGTGGAGAAGTGAGTACGAAAGTCTGAGGATGAGAGAGAAGAGGAGGAAGAAGGAGCCTTGGGAGGAGTTTTATGACCTGTTAATTGTTTAGGGAAGTGAAAAGGGTTGGATTGAATTGTTCTCATATAATGGCCCTTATGACGACTCTTTTTTTGGACAGGTTTTTGAGGAGGGTGTAGTTTTGTCTGATAGCAGGAGTTGGGTTAGACTTCCAGACAGGGTCTATATTACTTGAGCTGTTCATTGAATGGCATTTTACAGTGAAAATCTCGTTCGGCGAACTGTTATAGTGAGATTGCGGTACAGTGAAGATCTGAATATTTGCACCTTTCCTCACTGTAGTGCAATCTCGGAGTTGGTATATATAATTAGCAGGAGGTGTGGGGGTGTAGCCCCACAATAGCGAGTTTGAGGGCCGACATTTTTGGCCTTTAGGCCTTTCGGTATTTAGACCATTTGGTGTTCTAATATAGACCCTACCAGACATACCATGCATTATCACTGAGAGATATAAGGGTTTTCAATTCATTCAAGTGAGCCCTGTGTTTTTTTTTTGGGCTTCTATAGTCTTGTGATTATAGAGTAGAATGAATGAGTTATTTAGATTACAGAGAAGTTGGGTGAAAAGATGGGCAGCACTGTTAGGGTCTGAGGAGGAGGAAGAGAGTATTAATTCCCATTTGAGAGAGGATAGATACGTTTTTAGTTTGCTAATGTTTACCTGTGATTTATGCCAGAATGTAATGATTTTTGGAGAGGACTTTTTGCAATCAGTGTACATGCTGATACTTATAGGACAGTGATCACAGGGTGGGAGCGTGGGTCAAGATATGAGAAATAAGTGAGGGCTTGCCTGTGATTATTAGATCAAGCAGTGAGTGATGTGATCAGGAAGAAGTGGGTTTGGTGGATCTAGAGGCAAGATATGTGAGATGAAATATATAGAGAAGTTCAAGTTTTGTGAGGGACCAACAATGTTGACGTTAAAGTCACCAAGAAGAATAATAGTTCTGATGTTCTAAACAGAGTAGGTTAAGTCCTTGAGTAGGTTATTAAGCTTTTGTAATGAAGCAATAAGAGGGAGAGTGGCATCAGCTATAAAAACTGGAGAGCTAAATGATGGATTTGTGTTAATAACCAATTTGGAAGGGAATC
Organism: Protopterus annectens; assembly: GCF_019279795.1. Classification (NCBI taxonomy): domain Eukaryota; kingdom Metazoa; phylum Chordata; order Ceratodontiformes; family Protopteridae; genus Protopterus; species Protopterus annectens. The sequence continues at coordinate 402,668,307 of NC_056739.1, read as the reverse complement.
TGAAGAGGCATTATTTTGAGCAAGGAGTTGTATGTTAATGTCTAACTTGAGAAGGAGACTGCCACTTTCTCAACTTAATCCTGGCCTGGCATTGATAATGTAATCATATCCTGGGAAGAAGTAGTGTGTGGAGAGGTCTTGTGGCTTAAGTCAGGATTCTCTGAGAGCAGTGATATGGGGATTGTGAACACAAGTCAGAGAACTTATTCTATTTTATTTTGAATGCTTTGTACATTAATAAGGAAGCAGAACAAGATGCTTGACCCTGGATTTGACCTGATGTTGCTACATAGGAGTCAGAGGAAGAGTATGGCTATGAACCTTTATGAGGAATTTGGGAAGTTTTAGGGGGCATTTAATGGTAGATGGATGCAAGTTTTACTGGTAGAATTGTGTATATATAGAATGGAATGAGGAGTCTATAGGATAGCAGTGGAGAGGAGCAGTGTAGAGGGGTTAGTAGTAGTACTGGAGGGTAAAGTAAAGAGGGGAAATGGTGTTGAAATGCATTTGTTTGAGGTGAGGACGTTTGAGAGTGGAGAGTTCTTGGATGAGACGGGTTGTAGTAGAAGGAAACACATTTTCTGTGATATTTTTTAAAATAAAAATGTAATGACATATGGAAATTCAGTATGTGTTCCTGTTAAGGAGGAAAGTGGGATATGGGCCTTTAAGTGGAGAAGGGAGGGGAAACAGGCTGAATAAATGAAAGAGTCTGGAGGTGACTGGGGAATTGGGGGGTGGGAGGGGAGAGAAGCAGGCAGAGAATCACACTGAGCGTGATTCATTTAGTTTGAGCAAGCTCAGAAGACCCAGGGACTATAATAGTTACCAGCTTTCTTGCAGCCTACTAAACAGTTATACTATAACAAAAACAGGCCACAATTAGTGTGTATTAGACTATATTAGTACTTGGCTTTCAGAAGCAAAAATTATAATAAAATATCAAGCAGTGTGCAGTAAAAATGGGAAAGAGCATCTCCAAGAGTACCTAAGCAATTCCCATGGTCACACAAAACAAAAAAGAGGTTTTAAACTTTCAACAATTTAGGTCATTTGATGCAAAATAATACACAATTAGGTCTTTGTTATGTTTTAAAAAAGTGTGTGGGGGAGTCTGGTTGAAAGAAGCCTGTTGATAAAGAAGTTGGGGGTAGATGCCTTGTTAAAAAAAGTTATAGCTAAGCCAAACACACTTCAGGCAAAGTTGCAGATCAGACGTTTGGAGATGCTTCTCCAAGAAGAAGTACACAGTTGTAGGACAGCCACAGGAGAGATGGGATACAGAACTGTTTCCCCCAACAAGTTTACTCAGAGCAGAAAGTAGTGCATAACCCTTGACCTACTGGATTGTGGGAATCAGTAAAGTGGTGGTGTTGATTGTAATAGGAAAATAAGAAAGGCGGGATTAATAGTTACATAACCTTGGAAAAGAGTGTTTTCCATGTTTCCTGCGGGTGTGCATCCTTAGAGTTATAAACGTAGGTGGTGAGGTGGCAGAGTAACATGCAAATCCTGCACATGAGTGGGGTGCAAGTGGATGCTGCCAACCTCCACAAAAAAAGATGGCATTTTTTTTTTTTTGTATTCAAACGACACTTTTTATAAGGTCTCTTCAGACAGATGTGATTCACTGAAAAGTGATTTGGTTTTATTTCTCAGAGCAAAAAATAGTAGATAATGCCTGACCTACTGGATCCTTGAAGGGTCAAAAAAAAAAAAAACAGGAACTTTTTACAGCCTCAGCAGACAATAATTGTCCAGGTGTTTGTGTGACGTGATATGAAGTTGTGTCATATAATAATCATAGAATAGTAAAATGTTTTGAATATATCTTTTTTCTGCAGTATCTAAAAGAAAGTCTGAAAATATTTTTTCTAAAATGTAGGGACATTTGCTATTTTGTGTTCATCTGAAGAACGCAACTATTTGGGTCAAGACTGTGCTCTGTAAAGAGGTACGAATGGTAAACCTATTACAAATGGGAACAGAATGATCTTATAATAATTATTTTAAGATTAACACACATAAAAGGTTGTTTCAGTATGACCCACTAATTTTGTGTGTGGCATCTAAACCTGCCATTTGTGAACAGGCAATGGATCAGGTATTTCAAGGAATTCCTAAAATGCAGTGCTACCTAAATGATATCTTGGTGACGGGAAGAATAACTAACAGCAAGTTGGCAAACTAGGAAGAGTCCTCAGTGGGCTAACATTGTAAGATTTGAGTAAGCAGAGACAAATGTGAATTTCTTAAAGGAAAAATCTGGGGGGCATACTGTTTGCAAAAATAAACCATGCATGTTGCAATACAAGATACAAGCTACGTTAAAGGGATAACTTTATGTTTAAACAAATATCTCTGGAGTAGTGGACAATTTGAGTGCAAGTTCACAAGTACCCTGAGGTTGTGGAATTTTATAGTAGGTTGTGTTAAATAAAATGGTGCAGAGGGTGAAGCCCCTGCATGACGGCTGCCTGACCTGTACAACTCATGCCTTTATTGTTGTTTGAATTTGTTTCACATTTTCATTTGAATGGCTCATGCTTAAGTAAGACTTGCATATGTGTAGTACTTCTATTAAAGCTTCAGGATTTGCTACACCGACGTCATACTTAGTGGGAGGCTAGAAAGCGCTGAATTTTGGTGTTTGTATGCCCCCTTTTATATCAGCATGTTCAAGCTTCAATTGATACACGCTGAAAGCACCCAAAAGGTTTTGTAAACTGGCTAAATGTCTGATCAGTGGCAGGAAACATCCCACACAGATTTATGCTACTAATCAGCCATCTATTCGAACATCTACTCTTACAGTAAGCTTGCTTGCACAATTGGTACTTTTGTATGTGTTTTGTCATGCGCTTCTGATTTTTACTTTTTTTTTCTACCCTGTCACTTTATCTGCAACACCATTCCATGCATATGCAGCCTTTCTATGAAGAAATGTTTCTGCTGATAGCTGATAAATGGGTTTTAGATATTGGTGAAGATGACCTTATAGTGTTTACATTATGTGCAAAGCAATTAATTTGGTTTTGTTCATTAACTTTTCAACAAAATAGTAAATACAAACATGCAATTGAAGTGTTTGCCTCTTATAGTTTTAGTTTTCTTGCTTACTTGCAAGAATATATATTCATTTTCTTTGAATTTGTTTACCGAGATGGAATTGTATATCTTACACACATATATATATATATATATATATATATATATATATATATATATATATATATATACACACACACACACACACACACACACACACACACACACACACACACACACACACACATATATGTATCTTATGGTCTTGTGCAGATGGTGCTTTGTAAACTAAGACCTGGTTATTTCTCATTCTGTTCTGCAGTATCCTGTCATAGGTTATGCAGAATGTTAAAGAAATATAACAGCAACTGAGGTATAAGGTTTTACTACCATACAGCTGAGCCTTTCCATTACTTCAGAGATTTTTAAGATGGTATTACCACTAATTACTGTCCAATTAGAATGAATGCCTGTCTTTCATCGCTGCCTTACATAATATGAAATCTCCTTCAAGCAATCTGCCCTGATCATTAATTACTTGTGATACTGGCCACACTTCAGTGATCGCCCACTGTAATTAAAATATGTGCATGAAATGCGAGATTCTTCTGAGTCAGTGAATTCTTACAGAAAGCAATTAATTTTTTCTTCTATGTTGGAGAAAGAAACTACACCATTCTATATTTTTGTTAACATTTTTAGGAGTAATGACAAACATCATATAATTTTGCTGCTGTCTACCTACATAGCTCTCAACTGTCCCTGATTTTATAGAATGTCCCCAATTGTGCCTCATGTTCGTGGGCTCTTCCTGTAATAACTGTGGTTTTCTGGCAAACTGCTGAGGATTGCAGTCTCTAAATGGAAAATATTTGAGTTCCTGACTTCATATCCTTTAGAAAATATACAATAATGTAAAACCTTTTTCCCCTCATTTTTTGGCTTTGTCCTTGAATTTTTTTTTTTGCAAAGAGGATGGGAGGTATTGACAGGCAATAGACTGAATCCAAGAACCTTCTTCAAGATATACAGTGAACAAGTCAAGTGATTAACGAGAAAGAGCTAAAATGTTCTAAAGCTATTTTTCAGCCATGTGTGTTGACTTAATCTTTATAATCTCCACTTTTATAGAATGTCAAAAGGTAAAATGTTGGTGTAAGCATTACGAATGTTAGAAACTATTTGTAAGTATTTAAACAAGGGCTGGCAGAAAAACACATTAATAGATTAATTAGAACGAAGGGGTCATTGTGCCAAGCAGATGCATTGTTGTTCTGCTTTAGTTAGAAAGAAGAAATGCCACTTCACGCACTGCAGAGATTACATTACTGTAGAATACTGTATCGTCTTCTTGTCTTTTTACAGGTGAAAAACAAAGCTACAGAGGGTCCCCCATCAAAACATGAGACATTACTGAGACATGCAGTAGTGTGCTAACTGTTGGCGATCAGGGGCCAACCTTTGGTCAACTGCTACCCTAGGCAAAAGGGCTGCACAGTGCCCCCCCCCCCCAACAACGTGTCAATATCATCCTGGTCTACCTACACCATCCAGATTATTTTTTATTTCTTTGTTTTTCTCACAGTTTTTCTTACTTTTCAGTTTTTCCTGTACTCATTCAACACATTTTAAAGAAATAAGTTCTGTACTATAAAAAATAAACAAATAAATACTGGAAAAGTGCTACTGCTAGAGCGGTGCCCTAGGCAACCACTTAGTTGGCCTATGCCCAAGGCCGGCTATGCTGGTGATTAAGTATAAAGAGTGATTGAATACAATGAAATAGTTAACATGTGCATAACAAAGGCAATTATTACAAAAAGAACACTACATATTCCCATGGAAAACTTGCAGGCTATACAAATCTACCCTTATGTGAAACACCATACTTATCAGTCAGAACTACTGAATGAAAATAACTGCTGCTAAAGCAAACCACAAAGAAACACTGTGATCCAGCAATTACAGAATATCATTGTTTTCTCTGTGTTTCTTTTGATTCTGCTGTTGTGGCTTCATTTGCAACACCAGTGGTTAGTACCTCCTGTTAGTTCTGTGAAAACACGGCTAGTGTCTTCTTCATGTAATGATTATATGGCACACACTCCTGATGCTAAACATACAGAGATACAAAACATAAAGTTAGTCGCTCCAGAGTTAACTAAATACCAGAAACAGGATGCCAGATAATTATGTAGGCAGTAGTTTCGTTTATACAAGTGAGACAAATTCAGAACCAAAATAAATTTATAAACAAAAAGCAATAAATGGTATTGCCTATAGAAGTGCCACCACATATAAAAGTATATATGAGTAATACGTTGTTTTAATTTAATACAAATTATGATAACTTGGATAGCTGTGATAAACACACAGTATGTTATACATTTAGTAAAGTAAGCCAAATAAATTTACATTAGAAACTGGCATCCTCAGACCCTCAAAATCAAAAGTAAGTGATTTGAAACACCAAAATGTCATGCTAATCATTTTGTTTAAAGGCCAGCTAAAACAAAGGGGGTCAAATTGCACAAAGAGTGAAAAATCAAAGATATTTTGCAATACAATTCTCAGTTCTCAGAAACCGGCATATAATTATCTGAAAACTATAACAAATGAAACTGCTGCAATTTACATGGTTAAGATTTTAATATGCTGTAACGATTGTTTCTGAGAACTGATTTCAGTGAAACATACAGGAAATGGAACCATATGACAGCTTTATTTTTTACAACTTTGTCAGAAAAAGTACAGTTGTGTAAACTGAATTTAGCATAACAGGAGATGTTCGAATGATCACTGTTGCATTAGCCTTAGCTATATGGAGCTATAACCTGCCAAGGGTATAAGAGCCGGCCATCTTCCAAAGCTTCAGGGCACCTTCCATGTGCCCAGACTGTCAGGCAGCTCTAGCTGAGATGACTGAAAGGCAAGTTTGGGTGCAAAGCCCTTCAGAGTTTTCCTGCAGGCAGAAAGAGGGAGGCTGAAACCTGAAAGGACAAAGCTAGGAAAAAAAATAAATGTCCATATCCTGGTATAAAACAAAAAACACACAAAAAAACAAGGTAGATGGAAGGAGGGAGTGGTTACTGCACCAGTGATTATTGGAAAACGTTCTGTCATGGTAAGTTCAACTTATCCAACCATACTATGTTCATCATACTGATCACTGCTGCAGTAGACTTTGCTATATGGGTAGATTACCATAGCTAACTATAACTGGGAGGTGGGAGGAGAGGGATCCAAGAGTCACTGGAGAATAGTCCTAGCAAAGCATGATCTAGACCTAGAGAAGGAATCAAGCTTATACTGTAGAAGAAGCCAAGGTCCTTGGAGAGTAGGCCTTAACCCTGCCTGAAATAAATGTGTCATGGTTAGTATAACAAAAGATAGCAGCCTTATACAACCATTTGGAACTAGTCTGTTTTGATACAGGTTGTCCCTTTTTACCTTCACAAGACATGAACAACTGATATGAAGATCTGAAAGATTTAGTTCTGTCAAGTTAGTACCGCAATTCTCTGTGGACATACAAGGTATGGATTATCCTTTCTTTCTCTCTCATTTTTAGGTTCAGGAAAGAAAGTGGGGGAGATAGTCAGTTTGGCTTAAAGTAACCTCAGATACTATTTTATGCATAAATTAAGGATTAGTTCTCAAAGAAACCCTGTCCTTTGGAAAATGAGATAGGGTTGACTCACTTATAAGTGTTGCAGCTCAGATACCCTTCTTGCAGACATCAGAGCAATCAGTAAAATTGTTTTCCATGTTAAGAACCTTAAGTCAGCCAGATTAGCTGGTTCAAATGGAGTAAGCGTTAGTTTCCCTAACACAAAATTAAGAATCCAGGGAGGGGACAACTGGTTTACTTGGAGGCGTCTTATGCAAAATCTCTTTAAACAACATTTTGGCAGGCAACTGCCTTGAAAGAGGTGGATCCATGGGCAAACATGCTGAAAAAGCCAATAAATGAACCTTGATAGAGGAGTAAGAAAGCCCATAGTACAGTAACTCATATAAATATTGTAAAACCAAAGAACAGCTAGCGCTGAATGGGAGCTGGTTAAGTTGTTGGCACCAACTCAAAAACCTTTTTCAATTGCTAATATATGATTTTCTAGTAGCAGGATTTCTTGCCTCCATTAGTACCTTCTGCACATACTCAGAAAACAGCTTCCTGAAAGGAATTAAGGCCCTATCAACCAAGTAGTCAATTAAAGATGATTGATGTTGGGGTGTATCAAACACCACTATTCTTGTTTGAGTAGATCTATTTTGTGAGGAAACTTGTGGTAATTGCCCCTGGTCATTTCCAAAAGAAGAGAGAACCATGGTTGCCTGGGGCGAGAAGAGAGACACCACGATGATCTTGGGGATTCCTTCTGAATCTTCAGAAGTACCCTGGATATTAGTAGAAAGGATGGAAAGGAGCATTCTTGTTTAAAAAAAAAAAAAAAGTGTCTTCAATACATTCTTGCATGTAGCCTGGAACAGAATTTTGCCAGTTGATTGTTCAGAGAGGAGGCAAAGAGGTATACTTGAGGAAGTCAGCACAGATGGATCATGTCTAGTTTCCATTTGTGAAGGTCTGCCAGAATGGAGGATATCTATAGAGTGAGACTGTGCTGTAAAGCTATATCTCAAGCTTACAAGGCTAGTCTACAAAGGAGATACAAACTGGTACCCCATTGCTTGTTGACGTACCACATCACTGTGGATTTGTCTGTAACCACTTGAAGAGGTCCAAGGACCAAAGATAGTTCAGAGAATGAGTGCCTTGATTAGAGCTAGCATATCCTTGATATGTATGTGCTTCACTTGTTCTTGGTGATCCACACCCCCTCCACTTTTTTCTCTCATAAAACTGCACCACAAGCAAAGCCTGAAATGTCTGTAGTGACTGACTGTTTTGGAGTATGAAGGGAGAAGGGGGGACCTTCATTTAAGGATATTTGTTGTCTCCGTTAAGTGATTTCTCTTCTGACAAATGCCAGTACTGGGATCTAAAAAGATTAATGGTGTTGGTGCTGGGACAAAAGAGATTTCAGATACCACTGTATTTTTCTCATGTGGAGTCTTGCCAGGGTTATGATGAGAATCATAGATGCCATGAGACCCAAAATCCTGAGGTATTCCCTTGCAGTGACCAAAGTCTGAGTGGAAAACCTTAGAAATAGCTCTAAATAAGGATCTATTTTTTCCTGTGGAAGGAAGGCTGTTTGAACTGAGGTGTCGAGTTGACATCCCAGGCACACAATCCTGTTTGAGGGAGTCAAGAAAGACTTTTGAATGTTCTCTTGGAATCCCGGCTTATCTAAGGGATCTCTCACCCAAGAGGGGGATCCCTGACACTTTGAAAAAAGACTCTTCCAAGATAAGCAAGTTGCTAAATAAGGAAAAATGTGGATACTATGTAGCCTGAAATGAGCTATAACTGCAGCTAGACTTTGTGAACATTCTTGTGCAGTGGATAGTCCAAAGGGTAAGTCAGATAAATGATAATGTGATCAGGCACACAACACCTAAAGAAATGCCTGAAGTTGAATGAACAGGCATATGAAGATATGCATCTTTTAAGTCGATTGTTACCAGAAAAAACTGAAGAGGAAAAAGAGGCAACAAGATTTTGAAGTGCCATCATTTTCAATTTGGGCGCTGTCACAAACAGGTTTAGGAAAGAAATATCCGGAACTGGTCTCCAAGCATTTTCTTTCTTTGAGACTAGGACCATCCTTGAATAAAACCCCTTCCCCACCTGAAAAGAAGGAACTGTTTTTTTCAATCTTTGGGAGAGCATGTGATGAAAAACAGGTGGAAACAAAAGAGTCTGACTGGCAGGATGAGCAATGACCCCCTGCCTGGAAAGGAGAAATTTCCTTTCACTGCCTTCTGTAACACTGATGAATGATTTTCAGATCCAATTTGTCTGAAACAGTCCTTTGCCAAAGAGAAAAATGGAGATTCAGACTTTCTGGAAGAGAAAAAAGGCCAGGGTGGAAGGGGGTCACAAGGTTTTTCGAACAGTCAATCAAACTTGTTGAAGTGCCCTTGGTTTTGGGAGGTTTGACACTTCTTTTTGGAACCTCCTTGCCACTTATTTTTAAACATCTGTTGAGATTGTTTTTTTCTGTTTTTGTTGAAACTAGATGAGGAGAAAGAAAATCCCATGGAGAGTTTGGAAAAGGAGGTATGAAAAATCTTAGAGATTCCTTGGATCAGCTTGCCCTTTTCAATACACTTTTGATCACCTCTGCAGCAGAGGGACCAAACACTAAATCTCTGTCCACAAGGGAGAATTTAAATCTCATTTTTATCATCATCTGGGAGGCTCTGAGAATGCAGCCAAGCAAACCTCCCCAAAGTAGTACCAGTGGCCATAGCCCTGGGCGAAGTTTCAACATAGTCAAGCCAAGCACACTGCAAACAATGAGTTGTGACCTGTGCAATAGAAGAAACTAAATTATTTAAACCAAAAGTTTCTTCACAACTAGAAACTGCAGATAAAATGTTCCTCATACATTCACAATCTCAGAATAATATATCAGCCTGACAATTTCAAATTCTGAAATTCAGAGTTGCAGAAGTGTACGCTTTTTTCCATGCCTATGGATAATTTTCTCATCCTTATTAGAAAGAATAAAACTTAGCTTAGCAGCAGAGAGGTCAACTAAGGCTATAGTTGCTGGGTCAAGTTTGGGAATACTGTTTCAAATTTTAAAAGACTGAGAAACTTTATACACCCTATCTGCCTTTTTAGGGACAGCTGGCTAACTATCAGAAAAGGGCAGGCAGTAAGACACACATCTCCTAAAGCTGATAGGACAGGAGGAATGGGTGTAGGTTCTTGAAAATCCTTCTGTAACAAATAAAAGTATTTTCTGAGGGACTGAGAAACATCAGTGTTCTCACACTGAAAACATTGGGACATTATAGCAATAGTCTCAGAGAAAGTGACCCCCCCCCCCCCCCACACTGGGAGAATCACAAGTTGAGCTCTCCTGAATCTGAATAGGAAGTCTAACAACAAAAGCCTGAATCTGCCCCTGCATCTTCCTGTTCAGATTCAGAATCTTGAAGCATGTCAGAAAAGGAGGCATCCCTCTTTCTTTTACCAGAAAGTACTGTACAAGTCTGAATCAAACCATGAGCCACTCCCAGTAAACTACTCCTATCCAAAGAAGTTTGAGGAGGAGTAGATACATGCCTGATTTTCTGTTTCTTTTTGACAGGGAAAATGGGGCCACCCATGTTACTGATGGCAGCCACTGCCTCCACAGGGATGGGCACAGTGTTCTGACAACAGAGAAAGCTTTCCTGAACCAACAAGAGTGGCTCTCCTTGCCCACTGAGGGGATCCCAAAAGCTGCAGAGGAAGTGGCTAATCTCCGGTCCTTAGTAGCTACAGGTTCTACACCAAAGGGATCCAGGGTAAAAGATAAGTGGTGTGAGGTACAACAAATGGCCACAGTGATCTCACCCACTTGTGGCTGAGGCAAATTGCTAGCCTGCTTTGGTGGCTAAGCATGTTTGTTTAACTTTTTCTTTTTGTAGGTGGAAGAAGGACCGACCATGGAACTGATGATCTGTTCCATAGTCAAGCCAAAACTGGTGCTGCTATGCTGGGGAAAACAATGAACAATGCCTGTAAAACTACCAGTCCATCAATTGGAAGTCATATGAGCACAAACATGCTCATCCTAAAGTTTCTGGACTTTGATAATACAAATGCTGTGGAACAGATAGTCTGCACCCCCTCCTAGACCTAGTACTCACTGACATAGGGGGTCTCTGTACTACCCCCTGTGTGTTGTCCTCCCTGGTAAGGTCTGATCATAACTCAGTCTCGTTCTAAATAACAATCATACCTGACTCCCCTCAAGATTAAAAAGGATGAAAAATTTCTTCAAAGCAAACTATAGCCTCCTAAGCGATGGCATAAGTAGTTTCCAACCCCCTGCTACCACTGTCAGCAATGACTCCTATATAGAAGTGTACCCAAATGCCCTGTATAAACACATGTACAAATGCATAGACACAGCTGTACCTGAATGGATCAAAACAATGTCCTCAAAAAAACAAGCCACTCCGGTGCACATCAAGCATAAATAGCTTGTACAACAAGAAGAAGAAACTAATGTCCAAGAACAAGAGAGAAGTGGACTCAGCAGAGGAAGGAACCCTCCCCAGCTTGAAGAAGCAAATTAGATGCCTTGTAAAGTACTTTAAAGCCAATTTTGAAGCTAAACTAGCATCCCTAGCTAAAGACAATCACAAGGCATCATAGCTGTCAACCTCTTAGCACAAAAAATCTGGACAAAGTAAAAAATAATAGAGGGAACAAAGCCCCAAAAATAAGAACACATTTTAAATATTGTTCTTATAAACTTATAAAGTTACTAGAATAAAATCTTGTATTACCATGCATTTTCTGAAGGATATGAAGTCTGAAACTCAAATGACTCTCATTATTTAGTGACTTCAGTCCTCACTGATTTGCCTCAAAATTCCAAAAAATCACAAATATTATGAGGAGCAGACCAAAAATATGAGGCAAAAATCTGGACATTCTGTGAAAATCTGTACAGTTAACAGGTATGCAAGGCATTCTTTAGCTATGTCAGAAATCTAAAGGGATGGCCTAGCTTTGTGCTGAACTAGTAGTGGATAGTGCCACTCATACTGTCCCTGAGGATGTCAACCACCTGCTAGCAGACAGATTTGATGCAAACTTCACCCCGTTCTCACCAGACTTACCTCAAAGCATATCTGTCACGAGTCCTCAACCTAGTATCACCAGTCCTTAACCTAGTATCTCCAAAGAGCAAGTCATAACTCTAAAGAAGTACAACCACACTGTCCATGGCCAAAAACACAGCCTCTATGGGACAGGATAATATCCCAGGCTGCCTAATAAATGGTGTAAAACTGGACCTAATAGAACCACTTGGCACTCTTTTCAACCATAGTCTAAGTACTGGCGTTGTCCCAGCAGAGTGAAAAACAGCAACAGTAATTCCCTTGCACAAAGTGGGTCCATCAACCGACCCTGGGAACAAAGTATTAGTTTAAGGGTGTGCACATTTATGCAACCAGCTTATTGTACATTTTTTATTTTTTATATTGTTTCCCCTAACAGATTTGTTTTTTATTGAATTGTACAAGTTATATAGGTCACATTAAGGGTGGGAAAAGTTTTGAAATGATTTATTGTGGTTTTTATATCACAAAAACCTGGCATTTTAACAGGTAATAAACTTTCTTACACTGTGAAGGACACCAATGAGAAAAAGAAAAGGCAAACACTACTAAAAACTCCTGATGTCCATCACGGAAGTAAAACTTAATAGTAAAATCAAAACTTTAATAAAAAGAAAAAGAATATAACATAAAACAAGCAGTCCTCAGTCTTCCGATAAGCGCTTTTGGCAAATAAGCCTTCCTCAGATCGTATGGCGATATATGATCTGAGGAAGGCTTATTTGCCGAAAGCGCTTATCGGAAGACTGAGGACCGCTTGTTTTATGTTATATTCTTTTTCTTTTTATTAAAGTTTTGATTTTACTATTAAGTTTTACTGCCGTGGTGGACATCAGGAGTTTTTAGTAGTGTTGGCATTTTAACAGGGGTGTGTAAACTTTTTAATCCACTGTACATTAAAAATGAATACCTATCATGTTCAAGCATCATTTTGTTGGCTTTGTAATAACAAAAATTAAACTCTATATTGTCATGTAGTCAAATCATTGTAATTAAAGATGCAAAACAGACAAAAAAATCAATTTATGTAGTACTGTTATCCTGCATTAGATAACAAAATTACTGCATGCAAATACAAATAATAATATAAACAAATTTCTGCAGAAGGTCTGTGCTCCTCTGCACTCCTCAGCTCGGAGGGGGTTGCAGCACTTATATCCTCACTAAATAAATATGCTGTCTCTAAGATCATGCTTACTGCAAGAAAGCTTGACATTTGGCTTTCATAGGTTCATCGATAAGTGCTAGGCTAATTGCCCTTTTGGGCCATTTTAAGCCTAGCCAATTACCCCATGTGATCAAACCCTGCACCTTGGATTTGTAAGGTAACTACCTTAGCCATTATACCAACCCCCGCTCCACTGAACCCATTGCATTTCTTTGTTGTCAGTATGGGTGTATAGATGCACTATGAATTTCAGTTAAATGTTGTTAGAAAAACAGAGAACAGTTCATCATGATATTTAATTGTTTTTATCTGAATACATAGGTTACCAACAATAGTTATACCCAGGCAATGATGTTTACCAAGGTGAGAGATAGGTCCAAAAGTCTACCAGGAATTGTCTGACACACTTTGGGATAGATGGAAGAGGCTTCCCCCAAGTAGTGGTTGTGTAACTTGTTGGATATTTAAAATAAATCATGTAGGGAATCAGTGGATTTCCTCCTCCCAAGAAGTATTTATTATTTTTATAGCATGTGCTTGTTTTCTCAGCGAGTGAAGTACATTTTTGGTGTTCATGACATTTGATTTTGTGACAGTCATTTCCTGTACCTTTTTACAAGATTTCTGCATGGTACCGTATTATACCATAGTACCAGTAGCAGCTTGGTCCTTTGATACCATTTTTTTTCAGAATTGTTTTAATTTCTTGTTGTCCGTTCAGTAATCATTTGTCACACTCAAGCAATAAACATGCCGCCAAATATGTCAAAACACTTTTGCAGACATTGTACAACTTGGTTTACATACAAAAATATTACTGTTTAAACTGCAGTTTATGTGGTTGTAACTTTAGAATTTCTGCCAATAAAGCTTCTCAGAAATAAGTTCAGTGTGTGTGTGTGTGTGTGTGTGTGTGTGTGTGTGTGTGTGTGTGTGTGTGTGTACAAATGAAATATATTATATATATATATATATATATATATATATATATATATATATATATATATATATATATGTGTGTGTGTGTGTGTGTGTGTATATATATATATATATATATATATATATATATATATATATATATATATATAGATCTAGGATGTTTGCTCAAGTGAGCAAACATTCAATCCATAATAACCAAAAACACTTTAACGAAAGAGCTTTTATCGAAAAAGCACTTTTGTTAAAGTGTGTTACAAAAAAATAATAAAACACTACATTTACATTTTAGCAGGGAGGCTACGCCCTCCTGCATCTCCATATGGGGCTGTGCCCCACACCCCCTACTTTAATATTCTCCCACCGAGACTGCACTGCAGTGGAGAAAAGGGAAATTTCCCTTACCCGCACCATAGTACAGCCTCGGCAACAGGCATACTTACGCGAAAGTGCTTCTTTGGTGAAAAGCACTTTCGCGTAAATATGCCTGGCCGTTTGGGTTTTGGTTGTTTGCTCACTCGAGCAAACGTCCTAGATCCATATAGATATATATATATATATATAGTATGATATAGTATGTATATATATATATATATATATATATATATATATATATATATTGCACTCACATGCATTTATATACATATACACATTTGTATACATTATACACACACACACACACACACACACGTATGTGTGTCTGTTTATATACTACAACTTTATCTTAATATTGTAAACACTGTAATCAGCACTGTATAGTTCCAGTGAATGACCTCCCCTGGTTCAGAGCAAAAAATGTAATGCACATAGACAGGTACAGCCGCTCATAGTTTCATAGTTTCATAGTATAGTACTAAGCTATCTGAACTGGGGCATTTGTAAGCCTATCCATAGTGATGTGGCTTTTGCCACCCCATGAAATGGTACAAAAAATGTACAGAATAAATTTAGAATACTGTGCCTCTGTCAAGTAGTGACACAATGAAGGTCCCCTTATATAATAGAATTAGTTTACTGTGCCCCTGTCTAGCAGTGACACAGATGTGACCCCCGGGGTAAACTTGCGATCTCCCATCCACTCATCAAGATTTCTCTTGAAGAGAGTCAGTGAGGGGCTCTGCCTAATACGAACTGGGATCTTGTTCCAAAGCATGGGAAGCATCTGGGTTATGAATATATCCCTCCAGCATGTCCTATTCATACTTGTGCCGAGGTTTAAGTCTTTAGCTCTCGTGGTCCTGATAAATTTGGATTTTTTGAGGTGGAGCATGTCCATCAGATCCTGATTGGACATGGCCTTGTACGTCAGGCAGAGATCATCTCTGAGCAGGTGGTATGCTACTGAATAGAGCTGAAGTTTCTTTAGTCTGGCAGAATAAGACATATGTTGGAGACCCTTGATCCTCTTGGTGAGGTACTTTTGTGGTCTGTCCAGCTGTTGCAAATGCCGGGTGAGGTACATACCAAATGGGGCATTGTACTCAATCATGGGTCTGATGAGGGAGGAATATAGGGGTACAATGACATCCTTGGATCTGGATATGAATCCCTTCATGATGAGGTGTGCAAGGTAGAATGTTTTTTTAACCACTTTGGCAACATGGGTGTCAAATGAGAGGTCGCTGTCGACTTGGGTCCCTAGGTCTCTGATTACTTTTTCCATACTCAGTGGATTGCTGTCTATGTGATAATTTGTGGGTACTTTGTTTTTCCCAAAGGGGATGACTATACATTTTTTGGCATTTAGTTTAAGGCCGTGACTCCGACACCAGTTGTCCGTTTCTGTGAGGCCTTTTTGTAGGATGTGTGTGTCTGCTGGTGTATCGACTATGGCGCCTAGTTTGCAGTCATCTGCGAACTTTGTCAGCCACAGCCCTCCCATGTTTGCTTTAACATCTGAGAAATAAATGCCGAACTAGAGGGGTCCCAGGACAGATCCCTGTGGGACACCACTTGTGACTGGCTTTGAGTCTGACATTGCTCCAGCGATTTTAACTTTATGGGTTCTGTCCTTTAGCCAGTTTGCAACCCATCTAGTGACATAAGGGTTTACTTTTAAGCTGTTGAGCTTATCTATGATGCCTGAGTGGGGTATTGTGTTGAAGGCCTTAGCCAAGTCCAGATATGCTGTATGGACTGCTTTGCCCTTATCAATGGCTCTAGTGACTGTTTCAAAAAAGTCAACCAGGTTTAAAAGGCAGGATCTGCCCTTTACAAAGCCGAACTGGGTGGGGTCAAGTGTCTGTAGGTCCCCTATGTCTCTGTTTATGAGTTCCATAATGATTCTTTCCATAGCTTTGCAGACCAGGCTGGTTAAGCTTATGGGGTGGTAGTTTCCAGGGTCTGTAGAGGCATTCCCCTTGTGGTGTGGGACCACTGTTGCTGTACGCCAGTGTTCAGGTACATATCCCAAAGTAAGGCTAAGGTTAAATAGCATTTTTATGTGTGGGTTTAGCTCCTCTTGTAGTTCACATAACACGCAACCCGGGATACCGTCAGGTCCCATTGATGCTATGTTTTTTGCTTTGTTTAGGGCGGTTCTCACTTGGACATCTGAGATGACAGGGAGATTACATTCAGCTGGGATAAGTATTTCTTCTTTTGGGGGTGAAGGAGGGGAGAAATTTGCACTGAACCTGTCAGTCAGAATGTTGGCAATATCTATGGGTTCAGTGTATTTTTTGTTGTTTTGAACCAACTCTGAGCATATCTGAGGGTTTCCGCCCAGGTTTCTAACATAGCTGAAGAAGGCTTTGTGGTTATCTTTAGTGTCCTTAGCGATTTTTCTCTCAAAGTTGGCCTTGGATGTTTTTATGAGAGAACGTAGTTTTCTGCTAATGTTGATCAGAGATGTCTTCCCTTCATGGGATTTTGCTCTGACGTGCAGTAGCTTCCTTCTTTTGTTATACAATTTATTTATGGCTGAGGTCCACCAGACAGGACGCTTACCTTTGGTAGTGAGGGACTTGGATTTGTTTGGGATTGCATGATCCATGCATTCTTGGAGATGTCCATAGAAAGCATTTGTGAAGGATTCGGCATTGTGGGATGTGGTATCTAATGGCACAGTGGGCTTACAGGATACCACCTCAGTCTTAAGAAGAGTGAAGTCTGCTTTTGAGAAGTTTTTCACTGTGGTCTTTTGTGCTGGGGGTGGAGGTGGGATATGTATATCCAGGGTGATTAGTTTGTGGTCAGATCTCACTAGTGAGGGGTATACTTCCGGTGTGGAGCATTTTGTCCCCATGTTTGTGATGATCATGTCTAGTATATTATCTCCCCTAGTGGGAGAGGTGACTAGTTGGTCCAGTGCATTTGAATTTATGAATTCCAGGAACCTTTGGGCTAGGGTATTAGGGCTAGAATAATGTACCCAATCTATGTTTGGGTAGTTGAAGTCTCCCAGTATGATGATATTTTGTGATACATTCATATCCTCCAATGTCTTCAGGAAGGCTGAGTGGGGTTCTTGAGATTGGGAGGGTGGTCTGTAACATGCTACCAGTTGTATAGCAGTTTTGCCTATGGTTAGTTGCACCTGTATGGTCTCTGATGCTTCATGTGTTGCTACTAACCTGGAGGTGTGGGTGTCCTTGATGAATATGGACACTCCCCCTCCCTTTGTGGTTCGGCCCGGGTTTTAGGGCCGAAAAGCATGATATGAGGTATAGCCTGGTAGTGCTGGGGTGCTTTCAGGAGCCTTGAACCAGGTTTCAGTTACTGCACAGACGTCAATGTTCTCCATGCTGAGGAGTGCATCAAGTGTCTGCATCTTGAGATTTAGACTTCTGGCTTTGAGCAGCATTACCCTTAGTTTTTTCCATTTTTGTTTTCTAAGGAGGTGGGTTTGTCTTTTGAGCCTTGCCTAAAAAAGGCACTATGGGGGTGGCAAGAGCCTTAGCCAATATCCGGAAGCCCAGTGGTGACAGGTGTAAGCCATCCCTTGCGAAGCAGCATGGCTTGTCCAACATGTCATCCCAGGCAGACAGACATTGGATCCCCTTAGAATGACACCAGTACTTGAGCCAATTGTTAAAGCTGATCATCTTGTCTTTGTATTGTGGTATCATTCTTGGTGAGGGCAAGATGCTGCTCAGGGTCAGGGTCATACCAGCCTGGGCTACATAATCGGAGAGCTCCTCTATGTCTCTTTTCATGTAGTCCAGGGAGGTACGTCTCAGGTCATTTACACCAGCATGGACAATGATGGAGTCATATTTGTACTTGCTTTGGAGTGACTTGAGTGCGTGTGTTATGTGGCGGATCCTAGCTCCTGATAGACAGCTCACAGTCACCTTCTCCTTGTTCAGCCTGGTCAGCGGGACATCAGTGTGTCTGACTATAGAGTCACCTATTACTAGTGTATCAGGCAAGGTGTTTGGCCTTAAGGGCTGTGATTGGTTGACACATTGATTTATTGAAGTATGTGTTGCATGTGTTTTGTTTTGAGGTGGTGGATTTTTGGATGTCTGCTTTGGGAGCCTCTGTTGTTTTGGTAAGTTTTTTATTAGAGCCTCAGAGTATGTCTTTGTGTTTTTATGTGTTTGGTTTGCAGTTGTGGTAGGTCTATGTGGGACTGGGATTGTTGTGTGTGTGGTTGCTATCTCCTCCTGTCTGGTCATGCCAGCCCTGAGTTGAGAGAGTTCAGCCTCCAGTTTGGCTATATAGTTGCATCTCTCACATGTATTTGTGTTTGTTGGGAGGAGGAGAGGGTTGTCTGTGTACGAGACAATTGTAGCATTGTCTCAAGATACCCAGATTGACCAGCTGAATTGGAGACGACGCCAGTAATCTACCACTCGACATGCTAGAACAGTATAAGGGAGTGCTGTACCTTTAAGGGAAGTGGATATTCACAGGGGTGGTAAGTGGATGTAGTGCTTTACTTAGTACGAGAGTGCTTACTTAGAAGAGAAGTATTGAGATCAAGTGCTAGGCTTATAATATAGTGAGTAGTCTGGTTATACTAAGAGTAGAGCTTCCTTAAGGGAAAATTTGAAGAGCAGACTTGGCGGAGCCAGAAAAAGTTTAACCGGCACTGCGCTATGCACACAATCGCGCAAAGTCATGCAAACGCGGATTTTAAACAGTGAACTACAAAAGAGCTAGAAATGGTCCAAAACAACCAATTACTACAGCTTCTTGTGCTGAGGTCACTTCCTACAGGGACAGGTAGGCTGCTCAAGGCTCCCCACTCCCACTGGTGAGCAAAGAAACTTCCTTCTATCCAAGTAAGGTAATGGACAACACAGGAACTACACCACAGCCCAGAATACAGCAATGCCTGTAAACTGGTCTAAACTAGTCGAGGAGAGGCGGGAAAACAAGGATTATTTTTTTGTTTTTTTGGGGTTTTTTTGGTAGAAACACACAGAAAATGCAGAAACAGTGATAAATTTGTTACACAGGCTAGCACACTTTAGTGGGCAGCCTCCACAGTTAAATTAAACAAACAAACAAACATACATACCTGACAGTGCTCTGTGGTTTCTGCAGGGGTCCTGACTCTTAGGATCTGATAAATATCAGAGTAAGGTAAATTCTACAATTTCAAAGTAAGGTCTTTCGTTTCAAAAACGTAATTGGGAGGTAAGGATTTGTTTCGAATGAAATCTAACAATCTGTACAGCCTTTCTTTTAACCACTTTTTAATAGGGGGGAAATATTTTATCATTAAGCTATAGATGAATGATTTTTTTAGTATCTTAAGTGTTTTAACAGTGTATTCATTTTAAAGAAATAAAGTCTTCATCATAAAACATAGTTATGACAGAGGTATTACTGCACAGCAATGTTTCTTTAGTCAAGCCAGGAACTAATAAAATACATTTGCTGAATTAGTTATCTCAAAAAGGTTCCCACCAGATATCACATACATTGCGGTGTTGTTACACATCGTAATTGAGATAACTGAATTAACGAGGTGAAGTCTATTGCTTTCCTTTATGTACTCATTTTAAATAACTAACGTTACTGCGAGAATACTGTCACTCAACACAGCTTGATTAAAAAGATTTGCCTAGAAGGGATTTGATTTTTCTATAGCCAATGATATCTTAAGACAAGCTTGAAATTCATGTTTCCAAACCACCAAATGTAGTACCCCATTAAAGTAGCAAAGGCAATTAAAAAAGCTACAGTTGTACAGGGCTATAACAACTGCATTATCTCAGGCTAAAATAACATCAATTCTTTTGCTGTACATTTTTAATGGAATCTGTTTTCTGTGCAAACTGTTACACAGACGTATTATGAGATTGGGTTCACCAAGGCACGTAGTACAGATCTTTAAGAAGAGGCCAGTAAATAAATTGATAAAAAAGTCAAAATACATGGATACATAAAACTGTAGATCACTGCTGCAATTTTTTTTGGTCAGAAAAGCTTGAATAATTACTTTCAAGGACTAGTACAGAATAAAAGATTAACTCTTCAGTTACTTATTACATTGCAGAAATACAGTACAAAAGCCTGTATGCCCTTGTCGTTGGATTAATACCAGCTTTCTACAGGAATAATCTGCATTGTAAAAGTGTATTTTACAGCTTCTGTATGAGCTAAGTGACAGAAATGTTATATTCTTAGCTTAGAGGTTTGTGGGTGTTTAATATGCAAATGTCCGTGGAAAGGAAAAGCATTTGGAGATACATATTGTGGACTGAATAGAATAAGAAAGTGCACTGCTTTAGAATAAGTGACTGCTTAGTATTTATCAGACGTAAGATGGCCAGTTGGTCAAAAATGTGTACTTCACTTAAAATTACTTTTTTCAATGAGAAAACTGCATTCAGGGTTTATCTTTATCCCAAAGTACAGTACCTTGATGCAGATTATACTAATCTCAAGGATGTAGAGGAAAAAGCCCCGATATTGGGAGAAGGAAGGTGTCTCTCCTTCTGAAAACCATGTCAATTACATATTTGTAATCAACATTGCTTTTGGTGAATTCTTTTTTGTTCTTCTCCCATGGGTCTATTCACTCACCTGCAACAAAGGCAAAAACGATGAACATCACTGTCATTTATTGTAGCATTAAGAGTGTGTGTGTGTGTGTGTGTGTGTGTGTGCGCGTGTGTGTGCGTATGTGTGTGTGTGTGTGTGTGTGTGTGTGTGTGTGTGTGTGTGTGTGTGTGTGTGTGTGTGTGTGTGTGTGTGTGTGTGCGTGTGTGTGTGTGTGTGTGTGTGTGTGTGTGTGTGTGTGTGTGTGCGTGTGTTCGCGTGGGTTCATAGGTATGTACTAGGCTAATGACCACTGGGGCCTTTTTAAGTCGAGTCATACATCAGAAATCTCTGACAAGTTCTGGTGTCCTTGGAAAGCTTAAGCAGGAGCTTAAGAGATGAAACATTTACAAGCAGAAGCCTGGGAGATGATCTATTTACAGGTTGCCTATGTCCATTAGAGACATAAGTGCCAAACCAGAGATGAATTTCCTGCCCCCATCCAATTGTCCAAGTTCCAATTGAACTGGGTGTAGGAGAATGCCTGCTTCACATGGATAGCAAGCCTGTTCCAGGGAAGGGATAGTCTTTGGGATACATACCTGTCTCTCCAGAAGATCCTATTCATATCACAGGCAGTAAGACTTTAGAACAGGTAATTCTGGTGATGTTTGTTTTGTGGATATGGAGGAGGTCCATTAGGTTGAGGTCCAACAATTTCTTGTATACCAGGCATAGATCTACACTCAATGGCATGTAGGAGACAGAATACAGTGATAGAGATTTAAGGTGGTCTGCATAGGACATGTTACTTACACCACATGGGAGTCTAAGTATTCATGCAGGGTGCATGGCCGTGTTTCTGCATGTGGTCTCTGCTATTGGACAGAGAGGGCTGATTAAAGTACATTCACAATCTGCAGTGGCTCTGCTGAAATTAACCTACACCTGTCTGGCAGCAGCTGGAGTAACTACAGTATATAAAGAGTGTTTTATCTGTGTGCGCATGTGAGGGAGATAGTTGGTGGATGTCTCACTTTGAGTGTGCATGTTTGTGCATGGGTGTGTGTTTGACTGTATGGTGTGCTAGGTGCCTGCACCAAATAATGGCACAGCCTGGTAGGTGGCTAAAGTGAGCTGTTGTTCAGTCATCCCAGCTGAGCAGTGATTCATAGTCGTGCAGACTCTTCTACATGAAATGTGAATGACTGAATCACTAAATAACAGAACAACACGATTTACAGAATTCATGCAGTACAGCTTGTGCTGCTGTACCTTTAGATAAGAATTTCACTCTTTTTGATGCGCTGAGTATTTCTGATTTTTTTTCTCTGATACAAAAAATGCAATGTGCAATAAAGCACTCATGAAGCAGGAAGGCTTTGGCATATAGTGAAACTGTTAAGTCATGAACAGGCACTAATGAAAGTAGAAAACTGGTGCAAGGATAGGACCTTGGAGTCAGCACCATTTCAGTAGACACTTAAAATGCACAGCAGATTACCAGCGTTTTTGGTGCATTTATGTAACTAATCGTTGACAACATGGCAGTTTCTGAGTAGGTGGAAATGTACAGATCTGCAACAGTGTTATGTTCCTTATTTAGCTTCAGTCAGTACTTCAAAAAGGGAATATGCAGCCCTTTTTATAATTAAAAGCCACTGAAATATATAAAGAGTTGAAACGCTAACACGTTTTACTAAGAAATTCAAGGTGTGTGTATGTTTAGACACATATGCACAGGCACATGTACACTTAGAGACACAACACACATTTAGAAAATTTATGTTTAAGTTGGACTTTTATAATTTGGTAAAGCAAATTAAAGGCTCCACATAACTTTCATTAGTAACAAAACAAATTTCATAGAGAGGGAGGTTCAGATGTGGAATAAAATGGTAAAAGAAATGAAAGAGGATTCAACAGTGACTAACTTCAAAAATTTAGAAGATACATACGTGGGAGCAAAAAATATACGTGTTAAAAGGTCAGACGAGTAGATCACATAGATATCTGATTAGGGACTTGTATGTATGTACATGTCTTTTTACACTTTTGTCTGATTTGAATTTTTTCTTTATTTTATTAAATTTATGATATCTGTAAATTAACTTCAGATATTTTTGTTGTCAATCTCAGCTCATTGCTACTAATGAAACAAGGATATCAGGTGTTTGTAAGCACTGTTTTCTTAGGCGCATCAGAATGTGAGACCACTTTTTCCTTAAGGCATATATTTTTGCCTATTCATCAGTTGCAGCTACAGCTGTTCCTGGAGTGCTTTTAGATAATGTGCAGTGCATATGCTCTGTTGAACAACTGTTTCTAATACAATATTCTGCTTAAATTCTTTGAACCAACATGAAAAAATAGAATGCAGAAACAACACATCTGAAAAAAAAATTCAATAAAATGGAAGTAAATTGTGACATGCTTACAGAGTTACTGAAGGTTGAGTGATAAAGCATGCTAGATACAATGCTACAGAGCTACTAAAGGCTGCCATACCTACTGCAATAAAAGTAGCTCACCCAAAATATAATGCTCCTTGCTACTGGAAGAAAGGGCATAATTGTTCCGTTGCATGCAGTGCATTTTTGTAAAGACTACTACATGTCAAATCAAACTTCTTAAATGCAAAACATGAATGAAATTATGCAATTAGCTTTCTATTTCATAAACTGTGGCAGTGTGCTTTGTAGCTATGTGTAAGTTGTTTAACATTAAAATCCATTCTACATTTATTACTTTTATACCTGAACAAATGAGCTATGTAAGTCCTCTTGTCACTCCCTTAGTTTACAATACCTTTTTCTTTTCAGGTATCCATGAAGGAAGCTGGCGATGGCTTACATGACCAAATGAATTGCATGATGGGTGCACTACAGGAATTGAAGCTTCTTCAGGTTCAGACAGCACTGGAACAGCTAAGGCTCTCTGGAGATCCATGTCACACTCTAGCAGTTAGCCAGCATCAGCGATGGTTAAATGGCGGTGAGAGCTTGAGCACTGGAGAGGAGTCCACCATGCAAATGGAACGCACACTTGATTCCGCAGAATCATTCACATCTATAAGCCCTGTGAAGCATTCTGGGTCTCCTAATTTTACAAAATGTATTGCATCAGCTAGCACACCAGAACACAAGTGTGAATCCACATGTGAAATTCTGGCCAGAAATGGTTCTCTGAACTCTTGCTGTAGTTGCACAGCAGCCCAATACAATTTATTGGAACCTGAATGGTCACTAAATTCAAGCTATAGCAAACAGTATCGGGAGGACAGTACTTACCACACCTTTTCTAGCAATAACTCAGGATACTGTGACTATGAAAATGATGATTCACGTGACTGGACATGCTCCCTAATGTCCCAGAGCAGAAATCGCCAACCTCTTATTTTAGGAGATAATATCTTTGCAGATCTGGTGGAAAATTGGCTTGATTTACCTGAACCAGAAAAAAAATGTGATTCATATGATCAATCAGCAATCAGAAGGTCTCCAGATTTCCACAAGAAGTTTTCTCTCACCACCAATATATTTAAAAAGCTTTTACGCAGTGTTAGACCAGACAAAGATAAACTTCTTAAGGAAAAGCCAGGCTGGTTACCTACAGAAGACCAAAGCAATGAAATATACAAAAGACATAAAAAGTTAAATAAGAAAAAGAAAAAGTTTTATTTTCCTTTTCAGGGAAATTCCCATGGTGTTCATAATAAAAGTGGAAAGTTCAAAGCATCAGAAGAAAAACCTGACAACACTGTTGTTTGCACAAAAATAGTGTACAATTCTGTAGAAAAAGCACAACCAGTGTTTGATATGAATACTGCTGTTTGGGTGTGAGAGAAGTCAAGAGAAACCACATTTATTCTCAGCTGAAATGAGATGGATGTTTATTTGCTCTGACCCCCTTCTGGTTATCATACTTATCTCCCAGCCACCTTACTGACTCATTCATTCCCCAGGGAAAAGAGCCCCACAGCCCATTTATTTCTCCTGGGTTAAGAGGTAAGCACTTGCAGAATGGTAGCATGCGCCGCAATAAGAATGGGATTTTTCTCTGTGCATACACGTTCTGCATTTGGGCATGCAGTGGGCATTGGATGGGAGTATCACTTGCTTCTACTGTGGCATAAGTCTGCTGGACAACTTAACCCCTTTGAGGGAAAACATCTACACTGTCTCCAGTCCCTGATTAGGAGCCAGAAATGAGCTCACATTCCTGGGCATACATCCCCCCTTTCATTCTGAGAGAAGTGACAAATCTCAGTCTCTGCATATATTCCTGGGCATTAACCCCCTTCCATCCTGACAGAAGTGACAAATCTCAGTTTCTGCTTATATTCCTGGGCATTAACCCCCTTCCATCCTGACAGAAGTGACAAATCTCAGTCTCTGCATATATTCCTGGGCATTAACCCCCTTCCATCCTGACAGAAGTGACAAATCTCAGTTTCTGCTTATATTCCTGGGCATTAACCCCCTTCCATCCTGACAGAAGTGACAAATCTCAGTCTCTGCTTATATTCTTGGGCATTAACCCCCTTCCATCCTGACAGAAGTAACATATCTCAGTCTCTGCTTATATTCCTGGGCATTAATCCCCTTCCATCCTGACAGAAGTGACGAATCTGAGTCTGTCATTCTTCTGCCACCCCAGATGGCTCTTCCAGCACTTACTCTGGTAAATGTTCCCTGGTCATCTGGGCTGTTGTCAGGTTTGTACTACTATAGGTTTACTGATTTGGGGATTTATTTATTTTTTTAACCTCAGAGTGACAATGCCTAATGCTCCACTTGTTCCATTACATCAAGATCAGTCTCAATACATCTGTACATCAAAACACCATGTAGTACAGTGTCTGTTTGAACCATATGCTACCAGCATCTCCTCTACATACATATATGCATGGCTTACAGAAGGACAACCCCCTCAGTGGATACTCAAACAGACAAATGTTGCTCACACCCCTTGTCCTGCCTAGCTCATTAAATGCCATAGTCACTGTTTGAATTCAGTCATCTGGGTCATAGTCAAGGCTTAATCCCTGTACTCTAAAGAATCTGGCTGGTTTGAATATTTTTAAAGTATTGCAAAATAAGACAAGTGGAATGTTACCTTAGCGGGGTGATTACACTTTTTGCAAGGTATAAGTCTTAAGGCAAGTTTCAGATATCAGAGAAAAATGCAGATACTTAGACTCCTGACATGTCATTTACCTTCTTACCCCACTAGCCCCCACACTTCACTCAATACCTTTCCAAGGCTGCATGTATATCTGTGATGGAATAATGAATTATTCTTGGAGCATGGACACCCCTTCCAGCAACACATCTCTAGTTTTCCTCATTATGAATATGCGTGCCAGTATAGCCACTAAGATATTTTTATAAAATGGTCCCAAGCTTTGAGCAGGTTTGTTTGTGAAAAGAATTCTGCATGGCAGAAATGGAAAAAAAACTTTTTTTTTTCTCTTGAGTAAGGTGCCTTTTGGCTTTCTGTTTTGTTTTGTTTTTTTTGGGGGGGGGTTAAAAGCCTGGCTATTTTCCCCACTCAGAATGTCTGCCCTACTTTCATTTTTAGAGTATAGTAACTAGCATTCACTTTTATCTGTGCTGGTCTCCAGTGACTATATGGTATTGCAACTTTGGATTTGGAAACAGCTCACCATTTAGAGCTTTTCTTTTTAGTTTTGAGAACAGCTTAATACACTTGGTTCTGCCACTCAGATCTTTTCCATTAGTTAAAAATCAAATATGGAAAAGAAAAGAAATATATAAAACATGCCATGTTCATCATTCTGACAGCACATATATGTTTTGCCACAAGACTGGCGATATTTGTAATACACAAAACAAATGAAAACCATGCAACTCCAGTGAAAGTCCAGTTCACATCACAAAACACAAACTCAGATAGACAGTGTTGAAAATAGCAGTTTACCTTGTACAGTTTGTATAGTAATACATCGTAGCAGTTTACCTTGTACAGTTTGTACAGTAATACATCGTAGCAGTTTACCTTGTACAGTTTGTATAGTAATACATCGTAGCAGTTTACCTTGTACAGTTTGTATAGTAATACATCGTAGCAGTTTACCTTGTACAGTTTGTATAGTAATACATCGTAGCAGTTTACCTTGTACAGTTTGTATAGTAATACATCGTAGCAGTTTACCTTGTACAGTTTGTATAGTAATACATCGTAGCAGTTTACCTTGTACAGTTTGTACAGTAATACATCGTAGCAGTTTACCTTGTACTTTTTGTACAGTAATACATCGTAGCAGTTTACCTTGTACAGTTTGTATAGTAATACATCGTAGCAGTTTACCTTGTACAGTTTGTACAGTAATACATCGTAGCAGTTTACCTTGTACAGTTTGTACAGTAATACATCGTAGCAGTTTACCTTGTACAGTTTGTACAGTAATACATCTTATGTACCATACTGTTGTAGTATATACTTCATGCCTTAAGAAGAACACACACAATACGAGTTTATAAATGAGCTTGCAAATGAGGATTGCTGATTTTTTGTTACAGAATGGTTTATACTTATGTTACTGGGAAGAACCGAGTTCTTCAATTATTGACCCTTGAAGGGTGCTTAATAATAGTACAATGTTGACTCTTCCAGCTCACTATAAATCCATGATTTTTCCACAGAATGATGCTACTACATGCAGTAATCTGTAAAAGCACAACATCTCAGCTGTAAAACTGTTTGACTTTTATTTCAGGACACTTAGCAAAAGAAACATTCCAAGAAATAATACTCCTTAAAGTGAGCTTCTCTGAGACAAAATTTTTTGCTTAATGTAAAAAGAGTATTTTGTCTGAAAATAATAATGTATTTTATGTAAATGCAACTGACTAGAAAATGAATATTACAATTGCCACTGCAGATTTTTAAACAATGTTAAAAAATGATGACGTAGTAAGTTTACTTCACTGTGATGGTCACAGGATCAAGCAGTTGGTGTTATATTACTAGTCATAAAAAGTAGCTCAGGTTTTTAAAACTGGAGTGTACAAAGTAATTTACTTTTACAGTCAATCCACTGGTTTTAAGCTGTAAATAAAACAAATTATTTCAAACACATGGTGTGCAGCACAAAGTTCTATGGATAGGTCTCTCTACCAGCTATCTATTGCTTTTCAGTAGTTTACAGCTTATTGTTATATCTGAATGTTCTTAGGTTTCTCCTTATGTGATTAGATATTCTGTCTCCATAAATTTGAGGAAAACAGGAGTTTCTGAAACCTGCATGTTTTCAGTTCCCCAGATGTTTACCTCATGTGAGGAATAAGCTGATGTTCTTCATATGGATCACTCTTGCAGTATTTTGAATAAGCGGTTTCTCTGTAGGTATGCCCCTAGCAACATGTTTAGAAGTACTGATTATATTTTAGCAAAACTGGTAATTCCTTCTCTTATTTATTTTTATTTACTGACATTTGATTACCAGGAAAGTCCATTTTCAGGAGAACTGGGGAGAAAAGCCCCAAAGTATTACAAAAGATTTGAAGAACAATAATTTTACAGTCTTTTAAAAGTAATACAAAAATACAGTTTAAATAATTATACCAAAATAGATATAATATGAAAACATTGGTTAAGAACCGATATACTTTTATCTGAAAGTACAGCAAAATTCAAAGTTTGTTGGCTTTACAATTTATTAGAATTTGAAATGTTGGCCTTAGAGAATCTTTACTTTTATAACTCCTCCCAGATGTGATTTCAGTTTGATATTTCTGGTTCTCTCTATCAAAAGTGAGAACTCTCACATATTGAGGTCTTAGATTTATAGGTTCATAGATTCATAGTAAGCAGTAGGCTAGCTGCCCTTGTTGGGCACTATAAGCCTAGCCAATTTCCCTATTTGTGCTCAAAATAACCTATCCTATTTAGTTATTAATTCAGTGTATGTCCCCCTGTTTGTACTTCTATTCAGTGGATCACAGATACGGTCCTTATTCTTTCAAGAAGCAAATTATTTTTTCTACGTTACATGTGCTTTTATATTGACTATTTACACATTCTGTAAAAGCCTACCATGAACATTAAAATTAGTCCTCTTATCACGACAGCATATCCTGGAATTTAAAGTCCTAACAGTCGGATTGTGTTGTTTTGTCAGTTTTGAATGACAGGCATGATCTTTCAAAACTGCAATACAAAATGTGTTTATGTTTATTTTGTGAAAAAAAAAAAACTGGCAGAATGCTGACTTTAAACTTTCCAAAAGATGAAACAGAAAACTCAAGCAAAATTTGAGGTAGTGTACTAAAGCTTCCCTCTAAGCTTGGCTAGCTTTGCCTGAAAAAGTCAGTTACCATTTGGATGCACACTTACATGTTTGCAGGACATACATTTGATTGTTTTCCTTCTGTGTTTTGTTGTTGATTAAATCTAGCTAGAAGGACTACAACCATCACTTCAGTTCATACAGTACTGACATTTTTTTATCCTTCCTGATAATTTCGGTTATCTGTTGCAAATGTTATACGTTTAGATTTTCTGAGCATAATTCAGAAATATGTCTTAAAAATATAGATCAAACCATAACAGTAACTGAAAAGTACTACACAATGACTGCTCATTGCAAATAAAAAAATAGAAAACATAGAATCTATTTCCAATATGAGATCTGTAGTTTCTCTTTGCATATTCAATGGATCACTGGCTTAAACCAGGTACCAAAGACAATGAAATTACTCCTCCTGGCTACAGAATTTTAAGGCTAGATCGTCTAAACAAAAAGGGTGGGGGAGTTGCTTTACTTTATAAATCTGACCTGCAGGTGGCCTCAATTGACTCCCTGCCTCCATCCCCCACCAATGCTGAAATACTCTGCAGCAAATTCCAAGTAAATAAAAGCAAAGCCATTTATATAATATGTTCCTATATCCCTCCTGGCAACAACTTAAATACACTTGAAAACATCCTTAGCTGGCTCTCCTCTACCTTTCCTCAAGAAACCATAATCTTAGGAGACTTTAATATTGATTGGAACTCCTGCATATCCCCCAAACCCACCTATCACCTCAACCTCTTTAACTTTCAACAAACCATAAACTTCCCAACTAGGATTCACAAATCTACCAATAAACAAGCCATCTTGGACTGGATATTGGTCAACAATAATCCCATCTCATATAAAACTGGAATACTCCCTGACAATATCAGCGACCACCTTCTCACCTATATCACTAAACAAAAAAATAACAATCACAAACAGGCTAGCTATCATACTATACGTAATAAAAAAAACTTTAACCTTCCTATTTTCCTTAATGAACTCAAAGAATGTAACTGGTCAGCTCTTAAACACCTCCCACTTGATGAGGCAGTTACACTTTTCAACAACACATTCCTCCAAATACTTGAGCATCATGCCCCCTCTCGCTTAATTAGAATAGGATCCAAAGCTGCTCCTTGGCTTTCTAAAGAAACCAAGCAAACAATGCTATTAAGAAACAAACTATGGACAAAATGGAGAACTACTAAAAACCAAACAGACCATCAAAACTTCAAACACCTTAGAAATGCTACAAAAAAACTGATCCTTCTTGATAAAAAAACATTTTACCTCCAGTATCAACAAAATCAAAATCATAACCCCAAAAAATTCTGGTCAGGAATCAATAAACTACTACATCCAGGGAATACAAAAGCACCTACTCCATCTAACTTAGCCCAGACCCCTCCCAATATAATAGCCAATACGTTCAACAACTTCTTCTCTGAAACAGTCACCTCTCTAGCAAAAACCATGGTTCCCCCCACTTCCCTTCAAAAGACCTCTCCTCATAACAACACCTCCACTCTAAAATTTGGTACAGTCTCCACAATCTATATACGTAAGTTACTTTCAAAACTTAAACCATGCACTCCTTCTGCCGACCAACTACCAGTTGAATATCTCCAGCTAGCAGCAGCAGAACTAGCTTACCCAGTCTCCAGCTTAATAAACAGAACAATAACTGATTCTACTATTCCTTCCCTCTGGAACGTCTCCCATATCATTCCACTGCATAAAGGAGGAAACACTAATGAACTGTCTAATTTCCATCCTATAGCCTTACTATCACCACTAGCTAAAATTATGGAACGTTGTATACACCATCAACTTTTAAATCATCTTTTACATAATAGCCTTCTTGCTGACTCCCAACATGGTTTTAGACTTTTCCATAGCACTTCCACTGCTCTTCTCTCCTTCACAGACACTATCAACAAAAATCGCAATAAGAACCTAGTCTCCTCTGTTTTATTTCTTGACCTCTCTAAAGCCTTTGATATGGTGAACCATAAACTTCTGCTTGACACTTTAAAATCTCTTGCACTTGACTCTCTGGCATTGCACTGGTTTGACTCATATTTGAAAGATAGAAAACTGGCAGTCCTTTGAGACAGCCAATTATCCTCTCAGCTCCCAGTCACTATAGGGGTCCTCCAAGGATCTATCTTAGACCCCCTTTTCTCCTCCATATTTATAAATAACCTGTCTTCTTCACTCCCAACATCCACATGTATTCAGTATGCAGATGATTCAACTTTCATCTGTTCTGCTGTATCTCCAGCTGAACTTCACTCTTCCACCCAAAAAATCTTTATGGCAGCAGAAAACTGGTTCCAACATATCTGTCTATTCCTTAATCCCCCCAAAAAAACAAATTATTACTTTTCTCTCCAACCCTTAAATCTGCCCCTCTCTCCTTTTCTATTATGTCTGACAATGGCACTATCATTTCACCTGATTGTTCCACTAAACTACTAGGTTTTACAATAGATAATCAACTAAACTTTGATTCCCATATTGACCTAACCATCAAAACTGTTAATGAAAAGATAGGAGCCCTCTATAGACTTAAGCCCTTTCTTACAGCAACCACCAGGGTGTCTCTAGCCCAAACTCATCTCATCTCTACATTATTGTATGCCTCCCCATCTTTTATCAACCTTTCAAAATCTAACCTTCTGAAACTTGCCACAGCCTACCACAGCATTGCCAGGTTTGCCACAAGTTCCCCATTTCGTACCCATCATTGTGTTAATCTCAAAAAGCTTGACTGGCTTGAACTTCAAAATCTTATTCTCCTACATCAATTAGTTATCACCTATAAAATTCTCCATTACCCTACTAATACATCCATACTTAACAACCTTGTTGCTCCTTACAGGAATCTTACTTCCCTTCGCTCAGCTAACAAACTGCTAGTAGCCACTCTCAAATCACACAATAAAGCTGGTGACTCTTTGTTCACAAATGTGGTTGGCTCTTACTGGAATAAACTTCCCATAGAATTGACTACTTTAGGCTCATCACAACTTTTCAAGAAACAACTAAGGAACTATTTCAAATCTCACTGGCTATGCCCTTGCTCTAATCCAGACTGACCTCTGCATCCAACTTTCTTTATAGTTCTCTCCATTACTCTTCTACTTGTCTCTCTCACGAGTACTACCCCCCCCTGTAACTTACCTAGCTTCCACTTGAATACTGCTTTTCCTATAAAGTCACTTTCTCCTTACACTAGATATATTACTGCAACCTGTCATCTCACCTTTTATTTAAACCTATATGTTCCTCCCTGCTTTGCAAATCTGTTTCTTAAAACTAGTGCCCTGGCACAAAATGTTTATCACAATTGTTAACACTGTAAATATTGTATAGAATCTTGTGTTATTATTTTTTCCTCTTTTTCTCTTTTACTATTCCTGCTTCTGCAAAGAATATGGGATTAGGGATCCTCACTGTAATTTTTACTTTTGTTAAAGTGCTTCTGTACTGTTACGATGCTATATTGAAATAGTTCCTTAAATACATATAATTTTGTCTCTTACTGGGCTGTTTTAATGTTATTTACTAGTATATAGTGGAGCTTTTCTCCTCGGGCCTCTGCTGAAAATGGACATGTAACCAGCCAGACTAGCCCGGTCAACAAATGTAAAATAAAAAAAAAATAAAATAAAAATAAAATATTGCAGTACAGTCAATGTTCATTCATCAGAGACGATAACAGATCAAAAGGCTGTAATGACACATAATGAAAACATAAATCGCAATACAAGAAATATGTGAGGAGATTCGTTAAATCCAGAGAAGGAAAACAAGAAGTTGTAATTTGTAATTTGGTAGTCTGTCTAAACAAGCAATCTTTGTGAAATAGGTGTTTTGGTTAAGAGAAAATGGGAATTTGCAATAATGTCTAGTTCATGGTGAAATGCTGTGTTATGTGAAAAGCAGGGATTTTCAAGAGAATAAGATACTTGGTTAGAATGAATGATGCTGTGTGCAGTTAGAACACCATATGGGCTGTGGTACATATGGGACATGGGTGCAAAGATGTCCCAAAGAAACAACACAGTGGGAAGGACATGGGTATATGCATTGCCACAGAGGTTATCACTTCTGTCTGTTTCTAAGGGAAATTAATCAGTAGAATGGACAAGGGAGTAAGGAGGTATGTTTTTATTATGTACTTATAGTCAGTAGATAATTGATGGAAATGAGCTCTACACGGCAGAGGATGGAACAGGAGGTTTCATATGCAGTGAACAGTAGCTGATATACAGATGTACCAGAATATAGGACCTACATGAGTGACAGGAAGAGAAGATGAGGAGAAATTGCTTTCTACATACTTGGAAAGCATTTTCTGTAGAACAAAACATGAAAGAAATGTGGCACTAAGAATCATACTAGAAAAGAAACCACAACATAGAAAAGAACTGCACATGTAAAAAATATATATTTCAAATTAATGAAATGAGGGGGGGAAATGATATGTGAAATCCATTAACGTGGTAGAAAGGAAGCAAATGTTGTTTGGGAGGGAAAGTTAAACAAAACAACAGTAAATAGAGAACCTTTTGAGTGTGGTTATACCCAAGAGCAGGATTATTCTTAATAGAGTACATGTGAAGCAGCAGGTGTTTGAACCCATTTCGGATGGAGCAGTTGTATTTTAAATGGAGAAGATATCCAGGATCTAAGTGTGCATACATTCTGGGAACAAACTATTACCCAATCATACTTTAAGTAAATTGATTGTGAGAGTGTTAGGCTTTAAGAATGCTAACTTTGTTAAAATGGGATGGTGTAGTGAAGGTTATGGGAATCATGTGACATTCAGGAAAACTAAGGAAGTACAGAAAGAACAACAGCAATAACTTAAACATCTGAAGTAGAAATAGACATTCATGATGTTAAAGGACCAAACAAGAGTTGCTAAATTTAAGAATGAGTTGTGATCAGTAAGGAGCAGATATATAAAACTAAATTAAGGCTTAATAAAATGAAGGGTAGGTTTGTGGGCAGGAAGGCAATTAAAGAGCTGCTGCTAGAATAATTTTGATAATTTTTTTGTGACATAAAAGTAGTAGAAATTGCCATGATCCAAGCACAACCTACATAGGATGACAGGCTGATAAAATACTTTTCACATAATAAAAGGTTCTGAAAGAAATATTAAAACTTAAGTTATACAAAGAACTTGGGATCAGTGGAATCAGCCTTAAAATTCTTAAGGGTATACTGTTACTTCAGATTACTCTTGATTTCACAAAAAAAAAAAAAAAATGCAATGAGACAGAAATCAAGATCACTGTTTCTCATGTGGGCAAAGCCCATACAACTTATACATTCCGTGTGCCCCTTATTTAAGATGATCAGGTTGCTGCACCTGAAATGCTTTATAATAATTTTATACTGATAAATGAATGATGCCCAATGGTGTCCTTCACTTTGTGATGTGTCATATAATGTTATGGTTTTACAGAAGTGTCATTGACTGAAAGTGTCTCAGAAAGTGATTTGAGATCAGATGAAGTTTGTTTTATTGTTGAAGTTATTCACTGTGTATTTTTTAACACAGCTGTCAATCATACTGCAGAAACAAAGCAATTACAACAAAACATGCATGAGAGT
Organism: Protopterus annectens; assembly: GCF_019279795.1. Lineage (NCBI taxonomy): Eukaryota > Metazoa > Chordata > Ceratodontiformes > Protopteridae > Protopterus > Protopterus annectens. Next base: position 402,633,514 of record NC_056739.1, on the reverse strand, counting down.
GGGTTGTCCTGAACATGGCCAGAATTATTGCCACTATTTATGTCACTGTGTCAGCAATTGTATTACTTAGTTTGGACTCTGGTCTGGGGAGGCATTGTGCAAATAATTTCATTCAGACTCACTAATCATATGCTGTAGGTTGTTTAGGAATGATTACCTTCTTTGTCAAAGGGGAATGCTGCAGATATAAAACACAAGGTCTATTATATCTAATTTACAACCAGCTATAAAATAATATCCTAAAATGCAGTTCTTAATGTATATTTTATCTATTAAAATATCTGCAGAGAATACTATGGTCTTTCTATAATGATGAATGACTGCACAGAAGTAGATAACATTATGCCAGTGGAGTATATTTCAAAATCAGTTATCCATGGCATGACCCTTTTCTGTGGGGTATGTGAATAGGATATTCTTTCCTCTCATTTTCAGTTGCCTGTATTATTATTGTTTGCAGAATTTGGTGAAGGAAAGGTATGTGCATCTACACCAAAGTACTTTGTCATGAGATGTGCCATACAAGGAGTTAGCCACTGAGCCCATCAGATTGTCTCTGACTAGTGATTAAGCAGTACTGCAAATCATGAACAACCTGTTCAAGCCAAGCATGTTTGAATGTATTCTTGCCTGATTTATATATATATATAGATATATATATATATATATATATATATATATATATATATATATATATATAGTTTCACTTCTTTCAGCTTTTCCCGGTTAGTGGTCGCCACAGCGGATCACCTGTCTGCTCATGATTGGCAGTGGAGTTTTACACTGTTGAGTTGCCAGCCCGGCGTCCAACCTTCCACAGAAGGCACACACATGCATGCACTCACACGTAGGGCCAATTTAGAGTGTCCAATCCACCTACAGTATGTCTTTGGGATGTGGGAGGAAACCAGAGCACCTGGAAAAAACCCATGTGACCACAGGGAGGACATGCAAACGCCACACAGAAGGCACCCCAGCAAAGGATCGAACCGGAGAAGCTCTTGCTTTGAGGCAACAACGCTAACCGCTGCCTATATATAGCTTCACTTCTAAAGCTCAAAATTTCAAATCATTGAACCTCTGATTATCGAAGACCAGAGGATCGAAGGTTTGAAATATCGAACTTTGTCAATGGAGTTCTCTATACAGTGCGGAACGGGAACTTTACCATTCTCTTCACTGTAGTGCTATCTTGGAGTTGGTATATTTAAACAGCAGGGGATGTGGTGGGTGAAGCCCCTACATGGCGGGTGCAGGGGGGGGCTTGCCCCCCTGCAAAAATGTGAAATAAGACGTATTCATATTTTAGATTTTTTTTAGGTTCGATATTTCAAATCTTTGATCCTCTGGTCTTCAATAATTAGAGGTTTGATGATATGAAATTTCACACTTTAGAAGTGAAACTATAGATATATATATATATATATATATATATATATATATATATATATATATATATATATATATATACATAAAATCGGAGCAGCAGACACTGGATGGAGAAATGGTCCAGGCACAGGGGTATAACAGGAGGGTAATTATGAACCGCCAAGGTATTGATTTCACATCTGATACAGTGAGTAGAATTACATCTGTTTAATATAATGATAAGAACCTTCTTTAGTGGGTTTACAACTTGGAAAATCTCAGCTAACTAATAGATTGTCAGGAAGCAAAAGCCAAAAGGTGGGTAAAAAGATGAAAGTTCAGAAGACTGAGCCTTGAAACACTGATATGAAAAAGAGGTATAAATGTTTGCAATGGAGATAATTTTAAAGCAAATACTGGAAGCAGCTGCGCCACTTTTAGAATTGCCTTTGACAGAAGCATTTTTCAGCAGGTGGATTTACTGTGTGGTGCAATTAGCAATCAAGTAGGAGAGGGTTTACTTAGCACTAAGCAAAGCCTCCATCCCTAAAGCAAAGGAGGCCAAAAAAACTTTCTTTCAAAATGCATGAGCTCAACTCAGGTAAAGCTTGAATAGGCAGTGTAGGTTCGGGGTAGAAAATATCTGTCCCTTAATTTCTACCTCTAGAAAGAAAATACAGAGATGAACTCTCTGGTTTAAGAGCAACGCTGACACCATTTTCATTAGAAAATGCAAGTCTTCACTAAGGGGCACATATTCCATGTGAAAGACCAGATATGTCTCAATAGGGGTAAGGGCCTGAATTTCAAAGTCACTCAACCTATAGGCTACAAAGTAGTACATATAAGCTTAGGAGTCATACAATTCAATTCAAGCTCCAAAAAGGTTAGGGCTTATTCAGATGTGACTAGGGATACAGAACATCTTTAATCAACTGCCTAACTAGCCAGTGCTGCACTACAAAGGTTATTATGGACAAAAACAATGGACATAGGTTCATAGGTTCATAGGTTTGTATTAGGCTGTTGGCCCTAGGGCCTATACAAGCCTAGCCATAACAATTCCCTGGCTATTTCTTCCCACAGTATTTACTTCCCATGACATGTGCACCTTCAATCCAAATCTTACAGGTGTTTGAGATATTCATGAGCACATGCTGACTGATGGGGGTCGCTGAAGAAAGCCTTTCATTTAGCAAATCTCAGGCATGTGAAAGGCCTCTCAGCATCTTCAGTCACCTCTTAAATGGAAGCTGTAAAATCCACTGAGGTCAGGATAGCTATACCAGCAGCCACACATACTAAGATAGAGATATTTGCTTCCTCAAACTATGGGACTTTCATTGCTTGTACTGGGAAGGTTTCCTGTGCTGCTGTGGACCTGAATGTCTGAAACTGCACCTTTCTCTGCCATTAGGGATTATAAGCACAAGATGTGTTTTATTTCTTTAAATATGGCAATTAAGCATAGAGCCAAAGAGAATGATGGAATGATGTACAGAAATCTCTCCTGATATGTGAACGTAGTACATCTACTTCCAGAGTTTCACTGCCCTGCTGTCCTAAGTAGAAATGGGGGAAAGCCACATACCCCCTGATAGAGATCGGTCAAGCTCCATAGCACCCCATTCCTCAGAGAATGCGACCAGCCAAAATCTCCTTCATCTTTGGCTTCAGGATATGGCTGGAGAATCATCTCAGGAAGTCTACCAGTATGTTTACCTCTCCAAGAATGTGAGTGACTGTTAAGAGTAATGGCCCTGTCTAAGGACCATCGTCAAACAAACAGCACCAGTCTGTGAAGAAGGTATGATTGACTACCTCATTGCTTATTTAGGTATCACAAATGAGGATTGCTTGATGGATTAAATCAGAAGTGGTTCTGGTTCCAGCTCTTTACGACTAGTGGCAATTACCCAAAGCTCTAGCTGCTTTGTACACAGTTCCCTTTTTTAAGGGGGGGGGGAGGCATTTTCCACAAAATATTATAGGGCCACTGACATGTCATAGTACACTGTACCACCAGCATCTCCAGGTGTGCCAGAGGCACAATTAAGTCCAAGACCACTGTCAGCCCAGAAGACAAAGCCTCTATTGTATCTATACCCAAGATCCCAGAGACACAATCTCTTGAGCCTTCTCCATGAGTAGTAATGACAGTAGAGAAGGTCCACTTTCACACCAGTGAAAGAAATTTCATGGGGTGGAATCAGATGGAACTTCTCCAAATTTACTGACACCCAAAAAATAAAGAAAAAGAAACATAACAGAAGTATCCAAACCATGGACATCACCAAGGAGTCTGTTGGTGGGGCCATCAGGAGGCAGTTATACAGGTAGGAGAACACATTCATTTTTTTTCCTACAAGCCCACTGCCACAGGAGTGAGCACCTTGTGGGAGCATATCTGAACAAACAGGAGCACTTTGAAAGTACCCTCCCAAGTGAGAAGCAAAGGAAACTCCTCTGCAGATCCTTTACAATTCTCATCCTGAAAAATATCTACCATCCAAAGCGTCATTTTAGTGCAGTCGTCTTCTTAAAATAACATGTAATGAGTCAAGTTAGTCCCAAGCAGTGATCCACTCCAATCATGGAGCAGTAAAACCATTTATCCATGTCCCTATCTTTCTGCATCTCTGCTGACCTTCCAGAGACAAAAATTGCTACCATGCTTGTGTCAATTACAACTGAAGTCAAAGTCTCTGCTGCACTACAAAGCTATCATTAACAGTTTCTCTCTGTTTCACTGCATTTCCTTACAATGAACACTTTATCAAACAATGCAATCACTAAACATTCTGCTGTACCACTTTGGATGGTTTCCTGGGATGCAATGTTTACCACAAATGTGTTGCAACAAAACATTCATATGTAAAAACTGCCCAGCTGAGTGATGTTATGTATGGCACATTACAGTTACCAGAAGTAGACAGTATTAGCTAGAGGGATATTAAAGCTTTTTTCTATACTTTGCATCTTCCTAGTGTATGTGATAGATTTATATTAATGTAACTTTGCTTACGACACATGGTAGTCTTTAATTTTACACTGCATCATCATGTGCAGTACTCAAGTGGACTTTTGTTTTTAATTCAGTAATTTTTTTCATGGACACTCTAACTTTTTTAAATAAATGGGTAGAACCATTGTGTCAATCACTGAGATGCAAACATGGGACTGGAAACAGATTTTTTTTTTTTTGCAGAAAAGGAAGATGGGAATGGAAGGCTTGAGTATCTTTGGTGTAACTTTCCCTCCGATGAGATTTGGAGAGAGTGGTAACTGCTGATTTTCAGCATGGAGACCATGGCAATGACAGCCAGCTGACTCCTTTACTTAATGTAGTTTTGCAGATGATACAAACACCGTGTACAAGAATTCAACACATCTTACTACACCCCCAGCATCACAGAAGGAATAGAAGAAAACTGCAATTTAAGAGTCTGCTAGAAAGTCTACAATGAAGAGTTCATAGCCTCCACCACCCCCCAAAAACTCCCCTGCTGTAAGTATCAATAAAATGCAGAGTAGTGCCAGCTGTATTCCTTACATGGTGAGATTTGGGCGAAGGAATGCTGGGTAATAGCAGAAATGTCTTCCTTCTTTCCTGCACTCATAGCCGGCCTTAGGCATAGGCCAACTAGGCAGCTGCCTAGGGTGCTGCTCTAGCAGGGGTGCTTTTCCAGTATTTATATGGTGTAGGTAGACCAGGATGGGGGCACCGGCTGGTGTGGGGAGGCCATGGAGCCCTTTTGCCTAGGGCACCAGTTGATCTAAGGCTACTCCTGCCTGCACTGACTTGTTTTTGTGTCACTGCCAACAACAACAAAGAGCAGTATCAACAAAAATGGACACCCTCGTGCAACTGCCCTGCACAAGAACTGCAGGCTGCAACCAGCATTAAACTGTCTGCTTGCACTCTCTTTCTACAATCTCTTATTATTCTGTTTTTTGCTTTGCACAATAATTTGATTTGCTTAAAAAGGACCACAAAGAAGTTTTATGAGGTGCAGTGATTCTTTTAGAACAGTGCTGCACAACCTTTTTGTGGGGAGGGTCACTACACAAATTCTTAATGCATCTGCAGGCCACCTCAAAACATAGTAAGTCATTATGAGTTAACAATAGGTACAGGTGACTGACATTTTTATTTAAGACAGCAGTAAATTGCAACATAGACTTCACTACACTAAACACTACATTAGTAAAATGAGTGACAGTATTCACATTAAATGTGATTACATTTTGAACACACGTCGGTGGAAACAGTAGTTATTTCTGTGGCTAAAATTAGAGGTGTACGCAACTGCAGTCAATTAGTTAAGTAAGTACATGCTGGAAAATTTGCATGTCTGGTGTAAGGCATAGCATTTTTTTCACTTTTTTAAAAATTTTTGGTTACTCTCTGGGGGACAGATAGTATTGTGTTGTGGGCTGGATTTGGCCCGTGGGCCGCACGTTGTGCACCACTGCTTTAGAACTTTACAAAATTAATTTGTTTTAAAGTGACGGGATTAATATTTTATGTATGTTTTTTTTCTTTCAAATTTCCTACTTAACTAAAAGCACATACTTCTGAATAAACTAATACGTTATAATACATTTTGAAAGATATTGATAAAAATGCATATTAATATCTGACATGTCAAGGTACTAATCGGCATATAGAAATACAAAATATGCGTTTGGAAAACTGACAGTGATAATCATTGTTCCGTATCTAAAGCTTTTCAAAACTAGAGCATCTGGGCTGTCTTGCTGTCTTGACCATGATATAGTATGCCTCATACATGCAGAAGGCTTAACTCTCCAGCTGCCATCTGTGTTTCTTGCTTTCCAGCTGAATGCAGCTCTGACAAGCAAATCCTTTGGAAAATTCTGAGCTGAATATTCTCTGACATTTTCTTGCTGTATCTCATGTCTTTACTGACAGCTGCATTGCAATATCTACACTTTGTATGAAGGAAAGGGATAATTGTTTTGACTAATTCAGCAAATGTAGTGCATGATAAGCTGAAAAACTGAGCAACCTATTTAAAGAGATTGGGCAAGCATGGTTAAATAGCTCCCTCCTCTTTGGTTTTCATCATAATCACTTTATTGCTGTGCTTTAATTCTAGTGGCACTTTTTTGCCAGCTCTGTAAAGATTTACTAGTGTTTTAAAATAGGTGTTATTTACGAGCACTTGAAGCATTACCTCACTGTATTTTAAGCCTGCACAAGTATTTATTACCACTGCAGTATGCAATCTGATTGTGAATTTATGTTACAAATTCTGAAAGCAACAATAATAGGTTAAGTGATACATTTTTTTCTTGCTAATTCTCAGAACTTGAAGATCACTGTATTTCCTTTCCTCTCAAGACCATATTTAGCACTGCAAAGAAAAACAGATTCATTACTATGTTGATTGCTACAACAAACATCCTGGATAAAAATATGATTTGATGCATTTTATTAGAAAAAAATATAGATAAAATAGTTGGTAAACAGACAGTCTTTCAAAATATACATAATGTTCATCATGATGAAAGGCCCACTTGACTTTGGTGAAGAAGACTGTGGGTTCTATTCCCAACCAGGTAACTCTATTAATTTTCCAATACTAACACTGCAGAGGTTTAGTTGCACTCTTGATTGTGCCATCCTTCAGATGAGATGTTAAACCAAGGCCTCATCTTCCTGAGTTGGTGGTAGCTCAGGTGGATGTAAAAGATCCCATGGCATCTGTCGAAAACAGTAGTTGAGGTTTCCACTGTCCTGGCCAAACTTCCACCTCAGGTCTCCACTGAAAAGAGGCCACAGGTTTAGTGGGACTAACCCAGCCAATAAAGTGTAAATGCATAAATAAAAGCTTGTTTCTTTTTGGTGACACTTGTATTTGCTAAGTGAAAGGTATGATGTAATATTTAGGCCTAGCATTTTAATGCCTTACAAGCTTACCCTGCAAGTGCTAGACACTATACAAGAATAAACTTATATTTCTCAAAAATGCTCTGTTTTCATTGTATTTCTCAGACAAAGACTCCAAAACTGAATTCACTACTACAGGTGTGGCTTAAGCAGAAATCTCTTTTCTCCTATGGTCAGTACCCTTTTGCATATAAATGTTACTAGCTATTCTAGAAGCTACATGGGAGAGATTCATTAATTTCAGGGTACAGGTACTTTATACTTAAACTACAGTACAGTATTACATGCTACCATCCAGTACAGTCTGCTCATATTTTTGTGTGGATGTTTGTATGATGCATTTACTTAACAGTGAATTTTAATCAGGATATCTCTGAGTGCCCCTTTATTTTTCTAGTTGTATTCTGAAGTGTATATTTGATCCTTAAAGTCCTCCCTCCCTCTCAACTTTGAGGAGAAATACCCCACAGCTGTGGATCCTTCAGCCTTTCATTGGTGGCTGTGTTGAAGTGCACCAGATCAAAGCCCCTGTGATACTCAATTTACAACATCACTGTCTCCTACAGTTCCTCTTTAATTAAACCATGAAGACTAATGTCTACCATTATTTTTATTTTTATTCTTGTATCCATCTATCTGGTTTACTATGGTTTTAGCCAGTTTACAAAGGTCTTTTGGCAAACCTCCAAATAAATGGCTCACCTCATAAAGAGTATATTTATTTTAAAATGTTGCAGTGACATGCTAAGCCAAACAATGCAAATATTTTGCTTACTGGATTTGTCTAAACATGTACTGAACCACATGCATACCTCAAGATGCCTCAAGTGTAGCCCCCCCCCCCCACCCCACCACCACCATGCTTTTATCCAAAAACTGCTCATTTGTGTACTGAGAAGTTTGCAATGCAGAAAAACAAACAGATTGCCTCTAAAACCCAGTAATTCTGAATATGTTGCTACAGTCTATTCTCAAGTCCTTAAACTGTCATCAGATTGTCTTTACAGTCTGGTTTTCCCATCTCTGACAGACATGGGAAGAGGCAGTGATGTGGAAAACTGCCTTTAAGAAGTCTTTCAGGAAGAGGCTTGAATTGTTTGTCAGGCCAGAAAACAGATATCTTCAAAAGTGGATTGTCATACCTGTCACCAGAAAGCCCCTGCCACTAACCAGGCCATCAAGTGCATTCATGATGAAGGTATTTGTACTAGTGCTGTATATATGGTGTATCTGTACAGTCATCATGCTGAATACCATGAAGACACAATTTAGTAAAACAGAGCATATAGACAATGCCATATTTAGAGAGATTTTGTTCATAATTATACAGGTTATTTTGGGCAAAATAAAAACTGTTGCGCATACAGTACCAGTAGAAAGGAAAGAATGCTCAGTTTGCCCACTTGCACATTCCTTCAGAATTCTGTTCTCTAAGCTCATGAAAATTTTAAGCCACTTCTGTTTTTATGCTTTTGAAGATCTCAGGATTAAGAGAAAGCACAACACTGGTGACAAAAAAGTCTGCTTTCCACACATCCCATTCAATTTGTGACCTTTCTGTCTCGTTTCAAGCAGGGCTATAGTACATTTCAAGGAAGGCCTAGAAAACAATGGGCAGAAGGGCAAAAACGGAATCTAGAAAGGAGTTCTTTTCATTCTGAAGCCCACTATAATCAATGGGCAGAAGGGCAAAAACGGAATCTAGAAAGGAGTTCTTTTCTTTTAGAAGCCCACTATAATACAATCAAAGCTGTATTTTGCAGGTGGGCAGCTGCTACTGTAGCCCTCATGTAGGTCCAAGCATATCCATGCTTCTGGAACATATCAGTTCTGAGGCTACACCAGTCCAGACAGGGGGAATAAACTGGTTGTACAAGTATTATTTTTCTACAAACTTTATTTTATTTTTTATTTTTTTTTTTTTGCTAAACCCCTTTTTTGGATTCATCTTTTGACCTGTACGTCACTTGTGTTGATGTTGCCCATTTGCCTAACCCCTTTTTTGTAGCCTCCTTTGTTTTATAAATATTATATTAGATGCACTACACAGGTAGCACAGTAAACTTAGTGTAGCTTCTACTGACAAGTACCTACTGGCCTCTTTGCAGCATTTTCTGTTATGATGATCAATGTCATATCATTTTACCAGAGCAGTCATGTAGCAGTAGTTGCTGTCGAATCTAGAGTGACCATTCTTCTGTTATCATGGGACATTGTCTATGGGTGCTGAGTAATCGGGCAATAACTGCCATTTCTAGTGTAACACCCTCTTCTAAGAAAGATGTGCAGGAATGAAAATGTATCTGTGAAATCCCAGCTGGAGTAACATTAATGCGCAAAAGTTGTTGAAAACAGTGGCATGAGTGTTGAAAACTAAAGGGGTGCTGTACTGAGCATTTAAGCAGGATATATGAAAACCACAGTTTGGAGGGAGACTCAGTGCACTGTGACATTTCAAGATTTCCATAAGTGGAATGTGACATGCAAGGAGATAGTTATGAATATGAGGTGAGGGGCATTTGATGGTATACTTCAAATGGAGTAAGGGACTATTTCCAGAACAATAACAGGAGGTTAGTCCTAAGGATGAGCATAGATTTCTGCCGGGAGTGTAGGAATTTGGGATCTATTGTTGACAGATTTCTATGCAAGTGTGTTTGTGCATGTGTGTGATAGAGAGAGACTGAGAGGGACAGCGAGCAGCACACACAAGTATGATACTACCCACAATCATGTAATAGGATGAATCAGGTAACTGCTAAATAGAAATGTTTGTAGTGGCCAGGTGTTAGTACTTGAGACATAAATGCAGGAGGCTTCTGTGAAATGTAACCTCAGAACAGTGGTTTATAAAGAGAAATGATCTTTATGAAGTTTGTTTTGATGTTGTATAAGTTTTGATTTTTATATCCTTATTTCTGAGATGCTGTTTAAAGCTGTCTCTGTTGATGGACCACCACTTCATAATGTATACGCCTCAGTTCAGTGTACTGTATATTTGTTATTCATTAAAATGTCCCTTCTAAGCTGCTCACAGAAATAATAACATCTCCTTTATAGTCATGGCTCAAACATATAACAATATCAGTACCAAAAACAGAAAAATATAAGATAACATAGAAAGTTTTGTACAATTATAAACTATGAAATAGTTCAAGTTGTGAAAAGTAATAAAGAGAAATATTCAGGGCCAACAGCTGTTAAAGCAAACTTTCTCAAATGTATTTCTTTAACAAAGATCAAAAGGTATGTAAGAATATTGTTAGAGCTAGCAAGACTTCATATAGGCTGCTTGTCATACTGGAATGCTCACAGATGCATGGTATATGTCTGCAATGCACTGAGTTAGGAAAAGAATGTGAGACTGGAATGACAAACAGTATTGGAGATGCATCAGCTGTCAGGAAAAGGATGTGGTTTTACTTCAAAGCAGTTTGTGCTGTAATGGCTAATGAAACATCTTGGTAGCAGACAGACAGATGCTTCACCCCTTCTAAAGGAATGAAAATGGCAGCCTGGCCACTGTGCACCTGCTCTAAACTGCTGTGCAAGCATGTCATGTGGAAGACAGGAGGTGTTACTTGCAGTGCAGAGTGGTGGTTTAAGATTAAAAGCTACTAACAAGCTCTAGCCTGCAGACCTTTGACTCGACATGAATACAGTCTGAATGAATCAGCAAATCATTTGACTAGTCCAAAATTATCAGGTCATCTGCTGCAAACAGGTGCTTGTGTCTTAAGTGCATATCATGGTTGAAATCAATTAATGATGGAACTGTTTTAGCACTTTATTTTACTCAACAGGGTCTGAAATCGCAAGACAAGAATGAACATTCATTTATCTTATTCTGTTATTCCTATGTCACAGGGAGAAAATGTCCTGCATTTTTATATTCTTCTGAGTTCCCTAAAGTTATATGCTCATCACTGAGAAAGGGCTACCACATTTACAAGAGCCATGATTCCTTAAATCTGCATTATCAGCATTCAAGTTACTCGGTATAATAGTGTTTTTGTTTACAGTTTTTGAATTGTCTCCTGTAAATGGTTGATCTGACAGGAGTGACTCCATACCTCTCAATTTCTTAAAAATAATGGGGTGACAAAGGCCCAAAATATGAACAAATTTTAAATATTGCTCCTACAAACTTAGAAAGTTGCTAGAATAACAGATTTTGCATTTGTATGCATTTTCTGAAAGATATAAAGTCTGAAACTCAATTGTCTGTCATTATTAAGTGACTTCAGTCCTCAATGATTTGCCTGAAAACCACAGATTGTATGAACAACAAACCAAAAATATGAGGCACAAATCTGGACATTCTGCAAAAATCTGGACAGTTAAAATGTATGCTCTATCCTCTGCAATCTGTGGGACTAATGCAGTAGACAAATTTAGGACTATATTCAGCAGCATTACAGTCATTCCCAGGATGCCAGACCTCCTCCTCCCAAATCCCACAGAGCACCATGCCAGCTCCACTTCTCCAGATACTAAGTCCTCTCCCAAAATTTCACAGAGCACCATGTCAGCTTCACTGCTCCAGATAACTCTTCCCCTAAAATCCCACAGAGCACCATGCCAGCTTCACTTCTCCAGATCTTCATTCAAGTATTCAAGTTAAGACATCAGCTTTTTATGTTTTATATTCTTGTTTCCTGATTGTTTACAGTGTTTTCTTTGGTTTAAAAATCTTCTGACTACTTTTTTGGTTTCTTTTGGATAGATATCTGTTCGCTTCCTCATTTGGGACTAGGCTTGCTATCAAAACAATATAAAGAATTTATTCTTATCTCACATACTTATTTTTTTTATTAGGTTCGTGCAAATACTTACTTTTTGTCTTCCTCTGACTGCTAGTTTTGTCTATGTTTTTTTTTTTTTTTTGGTGTTTCCCTCTGAAGGAAATAGTTTCTATGTTTGGGGTGGTTTCTATTTCCATTATTCTGACTGTGGTGTGTGTGTGTGTGTGTGTGTGTGTGTGTGTGTGTGTGTGTGTGTGCGCGCGCGCGCAGGTGCTCACGTGCATTTTCTGTGTATTGCTGTGTCATAGTTACCTGTGTTAGTTATAGTTTTACGCAGCTCTGTAAAATCCTTTGATTTATTCTAGTTGGTGTTTGGTTACTGCCTGATTCTGTTATGTCATGGACTGAGGTTTTTATTGTTGTCCTTTTGGAGAAAAAGAGTCAGTTACAGGACTGCTATTCTTGGTGTATTTTTGCCTGAAGGAAAGTGAAGTGTGCAAGATTTGAAGAACGATTAATTCTGCTACTATTTGGCATAGGAAGGAAAGGCTTAAATAGCACTTGTACCAACAAGGCCTGTTTGTCTAACAGTCCACTTCAGTCAATGGAGTTAACATGAAAGGTCTTTTTTCCACTCACTACCTCCCCTGCAGAAATTAGCCTACATTTAAGAAAAAAGCTGATAATGAGCTACTGTTGATGCTGCTCAGTGACTGAGGTCAGTCATTCTGCCATGAATCATACAGTTAAGCAGATGTATGTTAAGGAGATGGAGACAACTGGTGCTAGTTCTGTAGTCTCTGTGTGTCAGTTCATCAAAATATTCATCAGAAGATGTCTTCTATTTTGCTTTCACTTCTTTCATTGGCAGAGTAACTACAGAATCCTTGATATAAAGGCATGCTTCACTCTCTTGCTCATGAATTTGAACAATGGGAAGTTGGTGGAGGAAGCATATATCCCATAGCAGGAGTGTTCCAGGCTCTATGCTCCACCAAGGACCCTGTCTGTAACTAGAGCTTCTGTCTCTGCTTTTCTTTTAACTCCTGGGCTTTCACTAATTCTTCCCTAGGCCACTCATTAGTGCCAGCATCAAGCAGTAACTTGTTGCTGAGACTGGTGTTTTCCACATCGTCCACAAAGTTCCACATGTTATTTCAGGTCATCAGCAGTCTTCTTATAGGTTCATAGTGTGCTAGACTAATGATCACTGGAGCCTTTTTAAGCCTATCCATGCATGCCAAATCTCTAACAAGTTTTGGTACCCTTGGTAAGTGTAAACAGTGGCTTTTGAGATTAACCATTTACAGGTTGCCTGTGTCCATTACAGAAAGGTGTCAAATCAGAGATGATTATTCTGTTCCCCATCCAGTTGTCCAAGTTACACTTGAATTGGGTTATGGAGGGACTCTGCTTCACATGGATGGGGAGCCTGTTCCAGAGAAGGGGCAGATTCAATTTACATCACAGGCAAGGTTTAAGTCTTTAGAATGGGTAGTTCTGGTGCTTTTTTTATTTTGCGGATATGCAGGAGGTCCATCAGGGTGGGGTCCGACAATGCCTTGTATAGATCTCTTCTCAACAGCCTGTCAATGAACTTGTTCCTGGTGGCAGTTCACATCCCACTGGAGTCCAGTCCTTCGATGGACAACTAATTAGGTGCTAGATCATATCTCATAAGTGGTCCCTCATCTCCTCAGTAGCAAGTAAGCTCTTCATCAGATGGGAGAATCCCTTTTGTCACCTGTCTGCATCCCTGGTAAATTCCAAATACAGAAGCTGCTGTTCTCCCTGTCATTGCTGGGGAATGTCCCAAATGATGCTGTAGCCCACAGGTGGCTGACTGGCCTCCTTTGTACTTCCTCCATAACCTCTAGTGATGAAGTCTGTTCACAAGGTGAATCTTCTCAAAGCAAATTCATCCTCATAGCTCTGTAACGGAGTCATTAGATATGGTTTCCAATTTTGCTGCCTCATCTTATGGAGAAACCAATTTTCCTGACATTGATGAATACTTTGTTGACCCAGCCATTGGGAAAGTTTTATCCAGACATTCGCTCCCTGTACCTAGCTGCCAGGTTCCTCCACTTCCAATAGTCGTCAGTATTCTTGATTTTTCTGGAAGAGCTCACTTCCCACAAGCCCGGCAATAGAAACATTTACTGGGATGAATTCTTAAATGTTTCTATTTGGGCTGAAGCAAAAGGGCTTGATTTCTTTCTACTCCAGTCCCTGATGCTCTTCACTATCTTGCTGGAATTCTCGATATTCATTCATCCATGAATGTTCATTTGGCTGCTATTTCTATCTTCCACAAATGTCAAGGTGGTCATTATTTGGATTACTTGAAGGTGTGCACTGCCTTTCTTGAAATATATTTTTGTGCTTTGGCAGCCATTATGTGACCCAGTGTCTCCCAAGGGACCGTAATTTGTTTTGGTGACACTCAGACAAGGTCTGTTTCAACTATCAGCTTTAACTGAGCTTAAGTACTACTTTTGAAAGCCTTGATTCTTGGCTGATATTAGATCTGCCAGGAAAGTTTCTGAAATGCATGCCTTGTCTGTGAGTGCCCTGTATTTAATCTGTCATAAAGATAAGGCTATGCTCACAAGCTCTCCTTCCATTCACATGTTGCAGTATTCATGACATATGGGTTTACTCCTCTTGCTACCTGAACATCCGGCCAGTATACAAACATTTTCAGTCACTGTATGGTGCATGGGATGTCTGACATGGCTAGAGGAATGTGGGCCATAAAAGTGACATCTGTATGCACCACCCCTCAGAACCTCTCAGCCGCCAGTCGAACATTAGGTATTCCTGCCTTCCTGGCCATGGATCTCGAAGAAATCTGATAAGTGCCCCATTGGGGAAACTTTTCAGTCATTTTCTTTATCTTAATGCTTGTTCATGTCATCCAGAAATGGCAAGTGTAAGTGCAGCCATCAGATACCCCACAAGGATGCCCACGATCAGTGTATTTTTTGTTTAGGTCAGTTGCATGACTACAAGACCTGCTCCATTTGCCAGGTCATTTGTGCCCAAAACTTTGTGCAGCCATTTGCACGGGCTCAACCTTTATCTGGAAAATCAATGTTTAAAACAATTAGCCTTAGGTATGGAGGGTTCTGCTAACATACCTGCCAAACCACTGAAAAAGAAAGCCAAGACTATCAGGTCTATCACTTCTGCTGCACCTCTTCCATCTGACTCTCAGCCTGTGACCGACGTTGGCCTGGTTGAGGATTCGGGCTGTGCCACCTCTGAGACACTGGGTACCTCCACAGAAGCCACACAATCCTGCATGGAGGGCACGTCCATAGAGGCTTTTCTGATGTTGGTTTCCAATGCCAGGGGGAACCAGCAATTTCAGTAGGTCTGTTGGATCCCTCCAGTTCCTTAAAGTTGCCAGATTCCAGGCTTTCCTCCCTTCAGACACATTCCAGGCCTCTCAAAAGGAAGGAAAAAGAAAACACATTTCACATTTCATCTACTACTGAAAGCATGCCTGATTGGCAGGCTTTCAGCCAAAGTTTGTTTAATGCTTTCATGGCCTTACGGCCTACCACTAAAGGGACTTTGACCATCCCTCCTCCTATACTGAGCCCAAGGTCTCAAACATCAAACCCCACTCTGAGGGAAAAAGAGGAATTTTCTGATTCTTCATCTGAAGAATCACTCTCTTATACTTCTCAGCTTTCTTCTCCCTTGGGATATGGCTCCCCAGAGGAAGAATCTGTTGATCCTGACTCCCCAGCTGAGGATTTTACCTTTGGGAGACTATTACCAAGATGAAGGAACATTTTAAGGTGGAATCATCTGAAATGAATGAGGTTCAAAAAAAGTATTATGACCTCATTCAGATGGATTCTCCAACTCCTACTGCTGTTGCTCCAATTCTGCCTGCCTTCCTGGATGCCTTCTCTTCGGCATCCTTGAACCCTGACTCATAGCCGCTGCTCCACGTGGACCTGACAGATTTTAAAAAGTCCCTGAGGCTGCTAAGTTTCTTATTAAGTGCCGTCCAGCAGACCCTACCACCATTTCCATCTCCATGGATAAGGCCTCTAAACTACCTACCACCACCATTCTTCCTGCTGACAAAGACAACAAAACCATGGAACGTCTGGGTAAGAAAATTTACACCTCCGCAACTCAGGCCTTCAGGGCTACTAACTACTAGACACACATGGCTAAATATGCCTTATCCCTTCTGGAGAAAGTCTCTAAGGTATTGTCTGATTCCCCAGATTTTGCTGCCAAAGCTTCACTGTCTTCCCTTCTTGCTCGCACCTGCCAAGTTACCAGGCACTCCATAAAGTGCAGTTATGATGCTGCTGAGGCCTCAGCCAGGTCAGCAGCATCAGCATCTGCTTTGAAAAGGTATTCCTGGTTATGTCTCCAACCTCTACCAGATGACTTTAGGGCAAAGCTGTTTGATGCCTCTCTGGACAATACAGCTCTGTTTGGTACAAAAGTGGCTGATTTATTTAAGTCACTACAACAAAAGGGGAAAGGTATGCAGGATTTAAAACACCTGCTGGCCTCTCCTATTCCAAAATTCCAGAGGAATTATACAGCAAAAACACAATTTATTAGAAAGCAATCTCATCCTGCTGCTCCCAGAAGGCCTAGAAAAACAACTAGGAAGCAACCCACTCTTGCCAGAGCTATCCCCTCCTCTAGCCAGAGGCAGCCTTTTCAAGACAGGCCAGGTAGTGTATGACTACCTGCCAACCTTAAAACCCCACCCCCCCTCTCTCTCCCTCTTTCGGTGCATCTCACTGTCTTCCAGTGTGGACATCCATCACTTCAAATAAATGGGTCCTTTCAATAATGCAAAATGGATATTTTATGACTTGGCTTATGCCCCCAAATTGAAGGGGTATCCCACAAGCTCCAAAACAACAGCTACACCTATTGCAGCCTGTACTAGAAACTCTGACAGCACAAGAAACCTTTGAAACAGATTCAATGGCTGCAAAAGGAAGAGGTTCCTACTCCAGGATTTTCCTAGTGCCAAGAAAAGATGGTACTTGGAGACCAATTCTGGACTTCTCTCTACTCAACCTCTTCCTTCAGGTTCCTACTTTCAGGATGTTGACCTTACCAACTCTTTTTCCACTCCTTCTTCCCCAAGGGTTCATGGCCACACTAGATATAAAGGATACCTACCTTCACATCCCCATAAGGCCCAATTTCAGGAAATAGCTGAGATTCTCTGTGAGCCCTTCTCACTTTCAATTCTCTGCCTTGCCCTTTGGGCTTTCCAGGGCACCCAGAGTATTCACCAAATGTCTGGCCCCAGTTATTACCTTTTGTAAGACAAAAGGAATCCAGATATTCCCTTATCTGGATGACCTGTTCGTACAAGCAGATTGCAAGGAGACTCCATGTAACACATACAACTTGCCATTACCCTCCAACAATCCTTGGGATTTCAGATCAACTTCCCAAAATCCCACCTGGAACCTTCCCAAGACATTATCTTCCTGGGTTGCAGGATTTGCACAGATATCATGAAAGCCTACCCCCCCAAAAAAAAGGTGGAAAGCTTAACCAAACACCTACTTCTGGTCCTCCAGACAACAAGATTGACAGCAAGGCAGTATCCCGGGCTCCTGGGCTACATGGCAGCCATTATCCCCATGTTATGATTAGCAAGACTCCATATGAGGAAGTTGCACTGGTACCTAAGGTCAGCCTGGACCCAGCACTCCCACCCCTTAGAGTACAGAGTTCCTCTCCTATCCTGTCTCAAACTAGAAATCCAGTAGTGGCTGAAGCAAGTGAACCTCAATCCAGGTCTTCCCCTCAAACCACCTCAACCCAAACAGATCATGCACACAGATGTCTCACACTTGGGCTGGAGAGCAACTCTGGACCATCTGAAAGTGCAGGGGCTGTGGCCAGGGCCACACAAAAAAGAACACATCAATATCCAAGAGATGAGGGCAATACTCCTGGTCCTGCGAGCCTTCCAATCCAATCTACAACAAGGTCTACTAAAGATCTTTACAGACAATACCACAGTGCTGTGGTATCTCAGCAAACAGGGGGTGGGGACCAAATCTTACTTGCTTTGCAGACTAGCTCTCCTGGTGTGGGAACTGGCCACCTCTCAGGGAGTTACCCTGCAGGTGATTTACATTCCTTCACAACAGAACTCCCAAGCAGACAACCTCAGCAAATCCATATCAAACAACCACAAATGGATGCTTCACAGGGATGTCTTCCTGGAATTGCTCCACTGGTGTGGTACACCTCAAATAGACCTGTTTGCCTCCTCCTCCATCAACAGGCAACTTCCTTTCTTCTGCACCAGACTCCCACACCCTCAGGCGATGGCAGCAGATGTCTTCTCAATCTCTTGGAAAGGGAAGTTTCTCTATGCATTTCCCCCCTTTCCACTTGTACAGAAGGCCCTGCTGAAGATCCAGCAGGACAGACCAAAAATCTTGTTGGTGACTCCCTACTGGCCAAGACAGCATTGGTTCCCCATACTCTTACCATTATCCAAGGTCAATCACCACAAGTTACCCCTCAGAGTGGACCTTCTCACACAGCACAAGGGATCCCAAATACACCCACAGTGGCAATTGCTGCACCTCACGATGTGGCTGATGCTGATACCTTTCAGACACCTTTACAATGAGGACATGCTCATTGTCCTGCAGGAGGCCAGGAAACCAAACACAAGAAAATCCTACCAATCAAAGTGGAAGAAATTTTCTATATGGTGTCTCAAAAGACAGTTGGACCTGTTTGCAAGTGACACCCCTCTAGTACTGTCTTACCTCTGTAAACTACTGCAGACAGGAGTGGCCTACTCGAACATTAAAGCCCATTTGTCTGCCATTTTAGCATGGCTTCCTCTGGATCCCCCCCCCCCCAGCTTCCAGACTACCAGCTAAGTTATTCCTAAAAGGTGTCCTTCTCCTGAGACTCCCTCAAGAAGCCATATCAACCCCCATGGGACCTCAACTATGTTTTGGAAACGCTTACAATTCCTCCATTCAAGCAAGCAGACAAAGCTTCCCTAAAACATTGTACAAGGAAAACTGTACTACTCGTGACCTTGACCTCAGCCAAAAGAGTGTCAGAGCTATAAGCCCTCGTGACTATCCCACCTTTCCTGGTATTCCACACAGACAAGTTACGCTTAGAGCTAACCCCTCCTTCATGCCCAAGGTGGTGAATGACTTCCCTAAATCAGGTCAGCCACCTACCAACCTTCTTCCCTAACCCACAGGGAGACAGGGAGTACTCCATTCTCTGCACAAAACCAAGTCCATCAGACAGGCTGATCAACTGTTTCCTTCCACCCCAGGGCCCTAGGGAAGGCAGTAACCAAACAAACTATTTCAACCTGGATTTCTAAAACTGACCAAACAAACTATTTAAACCTGGATTTCCAAAGCTATCACCTTCTGCTACAAATACAATGAGAAATCCTTGCAAGGTACTGTTAAAGCACACTCCACCAGATTAATAGCCTCCTCAGGAGCCTTCTTCAGGGGTTTGGCTACCTCTACCATTCTTGAAGCAGCCACTTGGTAATCAGTGCACACCTTCATGAAATATTACAAGTTAGACCATATTTACAGTGCCAGGGTGGGATTTGCCAAGGCTATCCATGGATTCCTGGAGACTGCCTCTAGATCACCACGCCCTTCTTCACAACGAGCTTTGGCACTCACCCATATGTGATGAATACCTTAACACGTGAATAGAAGGACATAGAAAAGCTGTGTAAAATCTTACCATAACGAGAGATATCCTTGTTGCAGTATTCCTTCCCACCCTCCTTCCCCTCTTGTTATGCTGCATTTCCCTTTCTGGATGGTACAGGACTGACATTTCCCTTGCTAGGACTGGTTCTGATTGGGGCTTATAGTTCTGAGGGCTGGTGCATGCAGACATCACTTTTATGGCCCATGTTCCTCTAGCCACGTCAGACATCCACGCACCATACAGTGACTGAAGACTTTTGTATACTGGCCAGACATTCAGGTAGCAAGAGGAGTAAACCCATATGTGATGAATACTGCATGGAAGAGGAGGACAGCTATGGTTATGGTAAGATTTTACACAACTTTTCTTTATCCTTTCTTTATGGCTAACATGACTACTGAATCCGATCATTTACTTGCCTTCTCTCCAGACTATTCTCATGCTGGGCAGTTGTTAGTGTACTCTGTGGAAGTTCACAAGCAGTTAGGGTACCATCTCAGCAGGTCTAAATCCCATAAGAAGCATTTGCAGCTTTTTATTCCTTTTGATCATAAACCCTTAGCCAGAAGGTCTCAAAGGCTACCCCTGAAAAAGTAGTTTTCCCAGTACATGAAATTCTGTCATGTTTTCCACAAATACCCTTTGTTTGAAACTTCCAAATAACCCTCTTCAAGAGCCCTGGCTATGTCCACAGATTTTTTTTTTTTCAAAATTCTACTTGGAACTACATTTTGTGGCTACTGCCTGGTCCTCCTTTAATAGCCTTGTAAAACTTTACAAACTGGACCTGATGTCTATGTCCAGATCATCCAATGGGGTTCTTGTCATCAGCAATATCTTAGCTTAGGATCCATCCATACAGAACAGATATTGGAATTCTGCCATACATACAGGTTACACATAATAGACCCACTCCTATCTGATACAAATGCTACATCCTTACCATAATGATCTATAAAAATGAATCCCTCCTCTGTAATAAACCAATCAACTTTTCTCACCTCAGTTAAGACTGCTTCCACATTTTGGGGTTATTTTTTGGCTACCTCAGTTCTAAAGAATAGAAGCTGGCAAGTACAGCATGAGACTGGGAGAAGTTCTTGGCAGCCTGGGGAAGTTTGGAATGTCAAGTGGCATTAATCCTAGAGGTTCCAGAGGATAAACCACCATTAAAAAGATCATTACATCTGAGTGATGCCTCCATGTGCATTTGCAGTTAACACCTACTCACTCCTCTAGGTATCAAATATTGCTTGTTCAAATTTGCATCAATAATTCCAAAACCATGCTATGTACAAGGTTTTAAAATTTCATCTTAAAGCTTACACAATAGCAAACTCAACTGCATAAATATTTTACCTCTGTCTAGTGCAGGTAAGTAGATATTAACTGTTGTTTTTATTATATTAATTTATGTAGATATAATTTTCACATTTTTCTAAGCATCTCAGCAACCAAGTAACACAGACAGAACTCCTTAGCCTCATATGAAAGCTCTCAGTTAGATGAATAAAATGCTGCTAACACTATGTGTATAACTTGAGTGGTTGCTGAGCAGCATTTTTTTTGTAAACAAATTACAAATGTAATAGTTACTGTGTTTACTGTAACTTATAAAATTCAGTTTAAGACCTAGAATCTAGAGAATACTACCACTTCTTTCATAATCCCTATGGTTCCAGAGGATATGAATATTTATTTGAAATGTGAGGACATAATTGTATTTTGTCAGATGGCTTAGGCTCCGCCCACTGGAAGTTATAGTGCAAACTTCCTGAGCTCCATTGGAGTAAATGAGTTTTAAAGACAACCTTTACATCACTGAGAATGCAGTATGCTAAAAGGTTAGTATCGTTTTACAAAGGCCATAATGTTTGACTACAGCCTTTGTTTTGTATATATATATATATATATATATATATATATATATATATATATATATATATATATACATACATGTATTAATTATAAAGAAGGCAAAAAAAAATCTCAGTTTTATTTGTGAAACAGAAACTTTATTAATATTAACCCCAATCATTCATGTTTATGTCCAGTAAAATATATGCCTGAAAGTATCTGAAATATCTATAGTTGCTGTTTACATTCATTACAGTGTGTTGAGTATATTTAAATAACTACATGGAAATAGTACTTAAATAAATATAAATTAGAAAGCAGTAATCCAATATTTGTGTAATCCGTGATAATCTAAATCCTTTTATTTATGAGAATAGAAAGAGTTTTTAGCATTGTATGCTAGCTTCTAGAAAGTAGCCCTACAACTAGCAATCCAAAAATGACAAAGAATGTTTCTCAATATCACCTTTTCAATGTTGTTGTTGTTGTGTCTTTCGGCTTTTCCCGGTTAGGGGTCGCCACAGCGGAACTCCGGTCTGCTAATGATTGGCAATTGAGTTTTACGTGCTGAATTGCCAGCCCTAATGCACAACCTTCAACGAAGGTATGCCCATTCATGCATGTCTCCACGCAGAAGATGCTCTAGCTGAGAGTCGAACCGGTCAGCTTCTTACTGTGAGGCGACAATGCTACCGCAGCACCACCACCGCGGATAATGCAAAAAAAATCCTGAAATGGCATGCTTAAGCCAAAAACAATTTATTAAAAAGGGCCTAAGGATAAAAGAGCCATTTAACAAAATACATAACTATAAATCAAGATAAATATATTATTAAAAATCAACCATATTTCATTATACAGTACAGGTAAATTATTTAAAAAAGAAATTACACCTTGGTATACATGGTGTATGTTTGGCTACATCTTTGTTCATTAATTAAAAGTGCTAGTACTAATTTTATTTTAAATAGGATGACGTAAACACTTTGTCCCATTATCATGTATGGTATGTAGTAACACCTTATACTAGAATCTTCTTGACCAGTACAGTACATCTAAGGATAGGAGTTGTTTTATTCAGACATTTTCTTATTTTTCATGATGCCTGGAAAAAGAACAAAAATTAGCTAATCATGCAGTGATGCTTCTAATCATTACTCTGTGATCAGACCAAAAGTGGGCAGCTTGTTCCATTGTGAGCAGTGATGCTTCTAATCATTACTCTGTGATCAGACAAAAAGTGGGCAGCTTGTTCCATTGTGAGCAGTGATGCTTCTAATCATTACTCTGTGATCAGACCAAAAGTGGGCAGTTTGTTCCATTGTGAGCAGTGATGCTTCTAATCATTACTCTGTGATCAGACCAAAAGTGGGCAGCTTGTTCCATTGTGAGGATTAGTAAAACTGCAATAACTACCTCTACTGACTGCAAATCAGATGATTACTAAATCTGAAGTTGAGTGAGTTTAGATAGATTAATCTATAGTCAATGATGCTAGGATTTATCTCAAAAGTTCTTGGCATCTAAATATTACTATAAAATATACAGTTCTTCGTGGGGGGCACTACCTCACTCACCCAAAGTCCTGTCTTCCTACAACTACTGAATGAGTCCAACTATAATATTCCACAGATCCATTTGTTTTATTTTACACTATTTATAATACTTACTGGAAATGCTTGCATAACTTGGCTTAGGCAAGGCATGGAGTGTAAATCGGTGACCTAAGGAATGAGGGAACCTTACCTGTGCACTTACCATAAGGACAGAAGGTGTACTGTGTGTCTATACCTGATCAAAGAATCACATGACAGTGCTTGACACAGCTTTGTTCAACCTGCAGAGTCTTGTGCTTTTAAGAAACTTGTTTAGCTATGTAATTAAGAGTAAACTCCCAATCTATAAAAGAACAACAATGGATGATGAGTCAGGTATGTCTGTAAGGTCAAAAGTTTAGAAGACTCAGTAACAGTAAATAAGAACATGCCTGGTAGCTATGAGAGTGTGCAAGAGCTTGAAATATATCTGTAGCACAAAAACAGATGTCCTGAACATTTTAACTCCAGTAACACCCCCACATACTACCAGAGGATGTGCCAAGAGCAGATTAGAGTCATTCCATGAGTCAAAGTCACAATCACAGACGTACATGTATGCTCAAGTGCTCAGACACCATGTGCTGCTGTTCTGCAGTTATTTTCAATATTCAAGCATGTATTTTAGCCATTAAAAAACATTTTCCTTCCTTCAGCACCACAGATCATCTGAAGTGTCATTGATTTAAGTAATGTGATCCAACCTGACTCACACGGTGGGATTAGTTAGGCTAACTGTTGTTCTCCTGGGAGTCATATATAGTTCATTGTGACTGCATTTAGCCCTAGAACAATAACTGCATTAGCAGCACATTAACATTTGTGTGAACATCTGCCTATGCCTGCTTCATTTAATTTTTCCATCAGTCCATAATCCCTTTTGCCCCATTTTTTTGTACATGGGGTTGGGATATCACTTCAACAGTAACAATCATTTATAACCAAGGTTCACACCTCCAGATGACTAGCCCACCACAGTAGTTCTTCACACCACACATTCACATGCACACTCACTCCTGTGGCCGATTTAGAGTATTTAATCCACCTGCTGCATGTCTTTGGAATGTGGAAGGAAAACAGAGATCCTGGAGGAAACCCCTGCAACACAGGGAGGACATGCAGACTCTGCACAGAAGGCAAACCAGCTGAGAATCAAACTGGGGAACCTCTTGCTGTGAGGCGACAGCACTATCTGCTGCACCACTGTGCCACCCTACTGTACATTTAATTAAACTGTAAAGACAGAGAGAGAGAGAGAGAGAGAGAGAGAGAACTTCCTTCTCATTTACAGCAGTCTCATTCCTGTATCATCAGTGAATACTTTACACAGATTTTGTGTAGTACAGGCTAATATGGTAAAAAATGTACAGCATGCTAGCTCTGTGAGGATTTCATACTACAGTACTCCAGACACAGTTAGCTTTAATGAATAAGTAGAATATAAATCCATCCCTCTTTGACTTTATACTAAGTAACAACATGTATATGAGCATCCTTTCAGCCAGAATAAACCCCAGTAAAGACTGATCTGCCTTAACTTAGAATGAAAAGGGTCCTCAAGTCCTGCCTCCTCACCACATATTTTCTCTTTTCTTGGAATATCTCATATGATAACAGAAAAGAAGTAAAGTCTATTTTTTTGTAAATGCTCACTCATAACAAAAAAGGAAGGGACTGCAATCTAGTATCAGACTGAACCCCACTGAATGTGTTCGGCATCAATCAATGTTCAGTTGTAGAACCTTTCTCTTGGTACCTTCAAGTACCATTTAAAGGTGTTCACAGTTCTGCTCATTCTAGAAAGAGCTGTTTCATTCAATGTATCTCTGCATATAAAACCTGTCTTTATTTATTCTTTTCTACAACTGAGTAACAGAAATAAGCAGGTGTCGACAGGCATTTAAGTCAATGACTCGCTTATTTCCTTTATTTATCCTACTTCAGATATTGCTTTATAACCAATGTGGCAAAAAACTATGCAACTAGAATGCAAACATAAAGGTACTAAAAGAAAATCAGGATGCATAAAGTTATGAAGTTTAATCAGAAATAATTATAACTTACTATGTAAAGATACAAAAATATATATAGGGCCAGATTCAATAAAGTTTACACTAAATGTACACCAAAGGGTACAATATTCTGAGTGAACAGACAACTCAGAGATAACTCACACCTTCTTCCTCCTATTTTTAGTTTTACTACTGATATTCTTGCAGCTTTAAATATTGACAGGGATTCCTAAAGGTTACTACAAAGTGTAGACTACATGTACACTTACTGTGATCTTTCAGAGTGACTAGAAAGCACAAAAACTGTGATAAGAATGTTCTTAAATACATAGTGTGTACACTTAGTGCACACTTAGTGTAGGCTTTATTGAATCTGACCCATAGTCTTTAACTAGACCACAGTTATTAGGACCGGTCAGCATTCTAAACTTTCTAAGATTACTGCTGCACTCCTCCCCTGTCTTATAATGCTCTGCAGTAGATCCCTTTTCTAGATCTTCATTGCAATGTTTCATTCAGCAAGGGTCTTCTAAATGATACCAGGCAAATTCACTTTTTTTTGAGGTTCTAGGTTACTTCTCTTATTTTTTTTTTATTTATCCTTTTGTTGACCAGATTAGTCCCACTAAGCTGGTGGCCTCTTTTCAGTGGAGACCCGAGGTGGTATTTGGTCAGGGCATCAAGCAAATTGCCTTACTGTTTTTGATAGGTGCCATGAGATCTTGTACATCCTCTTGAGCTATCACCAACGCAAGCAGATTAGACCTCAGTTTAACACCTCATCCAAAGGATGACACACATAGGAGTGCAGTACTTCCATGTGCTCCGCTGCAATGTTTGCAATCAATAAAACCCTAATTTTTCTGCTCCAAAGGCAAGTGCACTACCTATGTTGCACCACTGACATTTGCAATTAGCAAGTTCTGTTTTGTTCATCTTTATTTCTCTTTTTTATGAAGAAAGTTGTTTGATGGGCTTTTATTAGCAGGCCTTCCTCTGCTCCCTTTTTCTCAGGATGTGGCTTATCTTCTTTTTCTAAAAAAAAAAATAATAAAAATAAAGAGAAGTCCTTTCTTACCTTCCTTTTCCCCTCTATCCTAGTTTCTAATGAGACAGAGAGAGTGTTGTTTTCGTTCCAGTGCTTGGTAATCATTATTGGTTCTGTTCCTGCTTTCATGGGAATTCCACATTATTCCTTTTTGCATTCGACCTATTTTTATCCTTTTCCGCAGGTTTTATTTTCCTTCTTCCTTTAGTGAGAGCTCCCCAAGTGCCTTTCTGGTAAAAGAAAAATCCCATCTTAAGAAACCCATGTCAAGTGTATGTTTTGCCTTGAGAACCACTGGGATGAAAGGTGTGACATTTGCTGAGACTTTATGCCTACAGCAGATCAACATTCTTGGAAAAGACTCTGGGTACTAGTAGGCACTCATCACCCAGTCCTCCTTATCTGCTTATCTGCTTTGACCATAAAGGTGTTGACACTAATGTTTACTGCTCTCTCAGTTTCAGGAGAATGGGGCTGTCTGGCTTCATCCTCCCTTACTGTTTTTGAGTCCAAGAGATGACAAAGGAGTTTGACATTATGGGTTCAATGTGTTAATTCAACTCATTCTATAAGCCAGGCCTGAGCTAAAGCAACACAACAAACCCAAATGACTGTAGCATCAACCTTCAGAATCTGAGGTGTCCAATAGAACAATGGAACTTACAGTCAATAAAGTACGCATGGTGGACTCTCCTGTTTACATAATTTTGCTTTTAAAGGGACCTGTTGATCACTTCATTTTGACCCCCCCAAGCACTATCTTAATGTAAAAGAGGGAAGTTAAAGACATGTTGTAAGCCAATACTGATTCCAAGATGAGTTTAAACTCGGTCTGTGGTTTACCTGATTTATGGGATGCTGCATGTAAGCCAGGAGCTGTGCACATGTGTGAGAATATGCATGGGATCTCCTATGGTAGCAGAAAATATGGAAGCTACAAGCACTGTAAGGAGGGTTAGGTACGTAGGACAGGGGGTCCTTGTGAACATGGGACAGCCCACTCTATAACACCAAAGTCTCACCTCCTGGGGTAACAAATGGACTGATGACGCTATTGTCCCAAGCAGGGAATGAATGAGCCTTAGGCCTCTTATGTGAAATGAATGATCAAACTCCCCTCCTTAAAGAAGGAGCTAATGGGTGAGCAGAGTGCATTAAAGGGAACCTGATGTCATCATGCTCGAGATCAAAAAATCTAAAATTATTCAACAAAATGGGGACCAAGGATGATGCCACTATCCACAACTCCTTCCATGAAATGGAACCTTTCCTAAGAGCCATTTGAATAAATTCTAACATATCTGATAACAATTCAACCATGTTCCTATGCGTACTTAATATACATGTATCAGCGTAAGCAAACACTAAAAATCATTGAGTTCATGAACCTGATCAAAACAGCTTGGAATCTGTATTAGATGTAAACCAAAGTAAAAGCTAAAGCAATACTTCTCAAGGGTAAGCCCAGAATAACTTACAACTTGTTGAATAATTTAAAGTTTTGATATGGGCCTACCACAAAAATGTGTACCAAAAGTGTCAGTAAACTGGTTCTAAAAAATGAAAAGCAGTAGGCCCTTTTTGAAGCAATCTACAAAACAAACACTCAGCTTTCTCAAACCAAAATGTTTACCAGATTTGATTTGATTTAAAAGAAACACTTCCCTCAGTACATACAGTATAAAAATTTTAGGCATATCTGGAGGAATTCATCTGATGAAGTTGTCCTCTTAATGTGATTTGAGATGCAAGCATTTACTGATTAAAGTTTTGATGGTTCCTATCAAAAGAGTGAATGCTTAAATTAGCAAATGCTGTTATATCAAACTTTAAAACACAAAACCTGAAAATGTCAAAGGCAAGGAACATTGATTTTTTTCCCCAGGGAAAAAAATCGATGGGCCGTTCTCCAGAATTTGTTTTCTCCACTGTGATGTGATCTCAGAAGTTAGTATATTTAAGTTGGGGGGCTGGGGGGGCAAAGCCCCCCACTTTATTTTGCCTGTACATTGTTTTGTTTTTTTGGATCAGCAAAATTTTTCCCTGGGGAACAAAATTCGCTGAGCTGTTCCTTCGACATCTTAAGGTTTTGCGTTTTTAAGTTCAATAAAAGAGTGTTCACTATTTTTAGCGTTCGATCTTCTGATATAGACGCAAGTTTTGATGTTTTGATATTTTAGCATCTCCAGACATTTTGTTTCATCTTATTTCCATAGTTTAGTATAGTTTTTTGTTTGATAGATGACAAACAGCAAGATGGTTTCTAGCCCTAGATCCAGAGATCTACACATTCTTCCAATATATAATCAGTCTAATGTCCTGGCATTCATCATACAATACCACTACAAGTGTAATATGTGAACCGAAATGGACAACAACTTTCTTCTTGGTTTTAGATACAATTACTGAAGAGCTTATTAGTAGTTTTAATACTTGCGTATTATCGCAACCAGATTTCTAACCTTGTATAATTAAAAACGTTTTCGGTCACCTAAAACTTTTGCTGACATTTACATGCAGTCAGCCTGAAATCCACAGCAGAATAGTGTTAGAAAAGTTTAATTCCCAAAAAAATAAGTAAGCTGTGCCTGTCTTTCTGGGGGTGAAAATGCTTACTTACATCATTTACTCGCAGACAGGGTGTGAGCAAGTGAGTCTTGCTATATTAACAGCAATTCTGGAGTCCTTTCTGCTCTTGGACAGTTGTCTGAATGGTAGGTTAACCTCACTTTGATAGTTAGCCCACAGAGGAGGATTTCCCTGTTGTGAAAGTGACCGTGATGTGCAACTTTGGAGCATGGTCTGCCTATGAGAAATCCAGAACAGTGAATTCTGAGTTCAACGTGCATTATACCAAGTGTCCGGAAACTAGTATCAGAATTTTAAGTTCACTAACTTACAAGAAGACATCTACAAAGGAGCTTGATTTTCAAGCAAAACAGGGTCATGCCATACATACTGAATACAGACACCAGATTGTCTGAAGAAAAGTAGCATTACTGGGACTTAATGGATGCATCTGACATGTAACTGAAGCCTCCATAATCAGAAGTCTTTCTCAAGGGGTGATTTAGGAAGCTTGTTTCAAAAGTAGTACAACCAAGGTAAACACTTAGAGGATCGCAGTTCCCCTGCTTTTATGGGCAGAGTAGTACACAGACTGTTGTAGGCTGCATGTTTTAAATAACGCGCTTGATGAAAATTGCTGTCTGCTTGCAGGTGGTTGACAACCTCCTGCTTGCGTTTCTTATTCTGGTTCCTCTTTTCCAAGCAATGTGAAATAGTACTAAGTGGAAGTTTACCCACTCATTTGCACTTATATAGTAATATGTATTACTTATAATTGTATATATTTATACAGTCATTTCGCAAAAAAATTACTAATTACAGGAGGTTATAAATTTGATTGCAATAATATGCACCATACTTTTTTTTATTTTTTGCATATTCTGCACTCAACATATGGGGTATAAAAATGGAAGAATTCTGGTTTAAAATTTCCTTGGCTAGCTACTGCCATTATGTTCTGAGTACCCAATATCATCAAATGGACAGACGTATCACAACCAACATTTTTTCTCTGAATTAAAACATAATTTGACAATCATTTCTTTGGAAGTCAGCTTGAAATGCTCTCTTAAAACAAAATTGTCAAACAAGCAGAACTTCTAAGCAGGCTTCCCTACACTTACTAAATATAAACTTTATTCATCAATTTGAAAGTCTGTTATCGTATTTTTAATGTCAGATTATTACCAGGGTGCTTTCTATCTGTGCTATGGCAGTGATTTAAATCGTTTGGAGTTTTCTTTCTTCTCCATGGCTTTATGGCTATGGACATCATATAAAGAAGTAAGGGGGCTGTGAGGAAGTACCTCTGTGCAGGGAGGCTTGACCCCTGAAAAAATATAATTTATAACTTTCTCTTCATGCTGAAACTTCAACCAGTTTGGTCCCCCTGCAGAAGAAGCTTAAACTTGTTCAGTCTCAATGATAAGCTGGGGAATCATTTTAAAAATGACTAATGTTTCCTAAGCCTCATATCATTGTAAAGGAGGTCCCTCTGCAAAAGTTTACAAAAATGATGTAAAAACAGCTCAGGAGTACTATGTGACTTACAGCAGACATTTACAGACCTGTTCAAGGCAGAAAATAACTGGAGTCCTGTCTTCACTAAATGTTCTCTATAGAAAACATTATATCTCCCCAGAAAGCATCCCATTGGGTTCCCTCAAAAATGAAATGGCACAACTATTACTTACTTCTTTTGGCAAAGATGTGAAACAATGCAGTCATGGATCCATACTGAATGTCCTGCCCCAAATCACTGCTGGTGGTCAACTGCTAGAGATGTCTGTGTATTCATTCTAATGCAAATACCATAGCTTGGATTCTAAGTCCAACAAAATTCCAAACCACTGCAAAGACCTTTTTTAAAACTATTGCTATTAAAAGTCCCTTGTAGCCTAGTGAAATCAAGTAGTCCCAGATATTTTCTTCGGATACCTATGTGGTAACGGCTGTTCACAAAATCACTGATGTTTGAGCATACAAGTCAAGGGCCATAAAACTAAAAGGCAGAAGGGATGGAATGGGCAGAAGAAATAAGATTCACTGTTTTTCCTCTTTTTTTTTCATAATGTCTGAAAGTTTCAATCTATGAAGTATCAAATGTACTAAACAAATAGTAAATTACATGCATACACAATATTGCTTGTAGTCAACTGCAAAATGATATCTGGTTCAACAATAGTGTTACTGATAAATTGCATGGAATTCATAAACTGTGTATCATGCGGAGCTGTTCACATTATTAGAGATTACAAAGAAGGTGTGCACGATTCAGAGACACAAAGTGCAGAGCAGTACCGCAGCTTGCACTGTTCATTATGCAGTCTTTGCAAATGACTGCATAAAATGATGTAAATGAAGTCACACATCCAAATGAGGCAGTAATAACATGCAAATGCACACAAGCAAAACTATGTCACAGTTCACAACTGTAAGTGTAGCACCTTGCAGTCGTAGTGCGGCTGTACAAAGGTGCACACTATACAAGTTGCATATTAGTAAAATGCTAGCAGTGGCAACAGTCTGTGCTCAATAGCACTTGCCTGGGGGCAGGAGCTAACCAACATCAAGTAACCAGCTCCTTGCATCAGCTCCAATTGTCATGCAAATCTCTTAAATACTTTGTGGAGTTTAATCAGCATACTTTTTTTATTTTAAAGTACCTCTGTCTATGCTAATTGTAAAGGATCTTTGCTAACATTAGAGATTCCATTAATTTGGCTAACACTACTGAGAGTTTGAAACTGGACTGGTCTGGGCTCATGGACTCTGATATTAATGGAAAACTGGACAAACCGACTGATCTTGTGGCAAAAGTACTGTCAAATACATCTGAAATTAAAGATGAAAATCCCCAAATCGAGAAGCAATTTGAGACATGCCCAGCTAAAAATTACTTTTTTGGAGCATGCCTTAATCTCCAGGCCACACACCTACAGGAATGCTATGCAGGCATAAAAATATATGAACAGACCAATCACTTCTTACAAGATTGCCTAATTTCCTTAGAGGACAGATGTCACAGGAACAATTTACACCTAGTGGGACTTCCTGAAGGTACTGAGAAGGGTGATTTGAAAGAATTTTGGAAATAAAAAAAGAAATAAGGAAGTGCTTAATCTGTTGCCAGGAGTACTGGCTTGTTTGATGTGACTGGCTCTTGCTTTTTTTTTTGTGTGTGTGTGTGTGTGTGTGTGTGTGTGTGTGTGTGTGTGTGTGTGTGTGTGTGTGTGTGTGTGTGTGCATGTGTGCAGACATTAAATAATTAGATAAATTATATTTTGGATACAAAATACATTTTCCGAAAACAATTATATATATATATATATATATATATATATATATATATATATATATATATACTACAGCAAGTTTGCAACATTAAGCAGAGGAGCTATTTTGCATCAACAATATTAAAAAAAATAGTAATTTAACAGACAGCTAATTCTCTAAGTGCAATAATGCCGTCCAGGGTGTCTGTTACTGTGTAAGTAATGCCCTTCCAAAGGTGCCTGACATTATTGTTTGTGTATGTGTTAGGGTTATACTTGATTCCTGTTTATCGAAGTATAATTTACTGACCTCATCGAAACAATTGTCATACTTAATTTAATTACAGTACCTATCCTTCCCATTTTATATTGTGTCTTGATATATGTATATTTGTGGATAACATACCATAATATGACTGTCCAGTGGGTAACCATTTGTAACAGCAGGCTGGAACAGCTAATCTCAGAACATCAAAAACAGGAAGGTCGCAAGATTCCTATAGCTGACATTTCACAAAACTGGGAGTACTTACGTAGGTCACAGGTTGACACCATTATGAAATCAAAGACGAGAAAGAAAAAGTGAGTTTTAATTTTGTTTTCCACTTTCTCCTTCTTCTTTGAGTTTGTGTGATGTTGGAGTACATATATTTAGATACTGGGGGGAAGGAGTTGCCCCACAATGAAAGAAATTGTTTTTATGTTTTGTGCAACCTTGGGATGTCACTGTTTTGAGACTGCAGCCTCACAAGGATTTGGATATTTTAGTTTAGATTGTGTGGCAACTAAACACCACGCAGTTAATCATACTGATTCACTTATTAGCAGATAACTGCTCACTTCCATGTAGATAGTAACATAATAAATCTAATAGATGTCTGTCTCCCATATGTTAAGTGTAATGGAATGTGGTGTGATTACCCTTTGGAGATCAACGTATGTGTAGCACTTCCTATTGTTGCTACTGCAGGGAACATGTTAAGTATATCAGAGGTATCTGCCTCATGAATTCTTAATTTTCTCAACGTTATGCTTCTGTAGGTAGAAGACCACATATGGTTCCCTAGGACAGCACATGCAAGAGCCAACACTAAGTTAGGCTTCTATGACAGCATATCTTCCTGTGGTACTAGGTACCATAAATTAACATATATCAATAAAGGCCCCCACCTGTTTCACACTCACAGATGTATGTAAACAGGAAGCACTGCAATTCCCCAAATCACTGTGTATACTGTAATATATGGGGATTACAGCCAATGTGTGTTCGCAGTATTCTAGCAATTTCCCCCCATGTTTCATATTTGGCATGACTCACCTTTATCATCTCTTCCAGAAAAGTGATATTGAACAGGGCCAACTGGTTGGTAAGTGCAGACTCGTACAAAATAAATATTGTTCATATAGCCACTACTCCCCCACCCCACCCCCATTTTTTTTCTGTCTATGTGTGTTTTCAGGTGATGCTGGATAATCCCAGGTGCCCTGACTTGTGACTCCTGTCTGCAGTCCTAAAACTGTGATAAAATGCAACCCAACACTGCCTATGCCAAGACACAGAATATCATTGAATATATCTTTAGTGTGTTGAAGGCACAACTTCACTGCCTTGAAAGTTATAGTGGTCACTGCAACACTTCAGCCTGATACAGCCAGAAAGCTGGTTTATGTCTGCACCATGCTGCAAAATAAGATCATACAGAAACAATCTGGTAAGTCCTTGTCATGATTCCAACTAAAACCTGCCCCAGATACCACAGAATCAACAGGCAAGGGCAGTCAAGTAGAGCAGGATGACATGTGCAGGTTGAGCTGTCCCAAGTGCACAACAGCACTAGAGAAGTGGTGATGCCTGGTTGACAATGAGCAGCTGTTACAATCAGAAAGTGACAGTGTCACAGACATTACTATCAGACTATGCTGGTCATTGTACAGCATGATAACACTGCATCAGATGTCATCTCAATGTAATATCGTATGGAGGATGCTGTGGGTCACAGTCAGAGTTTGCACAGGTGATGGGGCCACAATAACAAAAAAATGTCAAACTGAGATGAATGTTTACTCACATAGGAGGGATTGACAGAAACATGTCAACTCAGGGAAAGGATAGAGGCAATAGCAGTCTAAGTGTGGGGACCACCATACATGACAGACCTTATGACACCCTGTGACAGGAATAGGGTACCACTGCATGATCTACATGAAGTCTGATGGTAAAGGGTGCAAGGCCTCATGGTCTGTCCCAGACCTGGGCCTAGATGTAGTTTGCTATTGAGGGGGTACAAGGCTTCATGACCTCCTGTGACAATGATTGGGAATCACTGCATGCCATTGACCTATGTGCAGATCCCTGAGCATGCCCATGACAAATGGTGATATAACTATTGACTGCACAGTACACTGTTTTTGTGAAATAGCATGCAAAGTCCCTGGAACATGTCTGCAATTAGTACATACCCTACACCAAGCCACAGACAGCTGTTGCAGAATTGCCACCATGATAAGACTGGTAAACCCACACAAAGAAGTGCTACCACAACCCTCAATGCACCCATCATTTCCACATGTCTGTAACCCATATCCACCTGGAGCTCACAGTGGTGAAGAACAGTAATTTCTTGTCTATCAATTTAAATGTTAAAACTAAATATACATGATTTAATATTTCTGACATGCAATGTTTAATATAAGCTGCCTATTTGCGTGGCTTGTCCAGAATTTTTTTTTTACATATACCACAAATACCTTAAATCAGTTCATAGGTCCATGGGTACTTAGTAGGTTATTGATCTGTAAGGATCTTTATAAGCCTATCCTTCCAGTCCCATAACATGTTTATCCCTTGTAATTTACGAATAACCCAGAGCCATGTAGAACATTTACATGTTATCCCTAGCCATAAGGGACAAGAGTGTAAAACCACAATCACAGATTAATATGCCATTTCCCATGCATTCATTTAGACTGTATATGAATTGAGAAAGGGAAGCCATTTCCTTTATGTGGAGAGGAAGATAATGTGAAAGAAGCTGTATTCTCAGTGATACGTATCTACCATCCAACATGTTCTATTTCTGATGTAGACTACAGCAATCAATTGAAGAATAGTATTCAGTAGATGAATGAATCATTCTCTAACAAAAAGGAATAATGACTACTGTTTCATGGTGCATAACATACACTCTGCACTGGACAAATAGAAAGAAAAAAACAGATATACACTCTGTACTGGAAAAATTTGAAGGAAAACAATGGAAGACCGTGCTTTCTACACTTAGCAGACAGCCATACCCTTACGATGTCTACTCATTCTCCCCTTACATATACACCACCCCTTTTTACACAGAGTTCAGAATGGGTGAACTGGAAGGTGTTAAATCCCCACATATCAGCTTCTAGCAGTGGTGAAGATAAATGCAAGGAGGATTTATTTTTTTTTTTTTATTCAGGAGAAGATATGAGAAAAGTTAATTTGACCTTTCACAGGTCTTCCAGAGATCTAAAAATTAAGTCAAAGAAAATGGGCTTTTTACTAAAAGAAAGAGTTCACTCAGAGAACTGCATTTGGACTTACACGAGTCTGAAGTAGAGGAAAGAGATGTTACTAGTACGCATAAGTAGAGGAAATAGATGTTGCTAGTCTGTATTATTAAATTTAGGCATAAGTTAAATTAGATTCTTACTAAGAGATTACTATACGACCTGAAAAGTGTATGTGGATTATTTTGACTCACTGAGCTGAATGGCAGTAAACTGTCTACAAATCAAGGTAAAGGACACCAGAAACTTTATCTCCATCAGAACAAGATTTGTAATCCACCCTAATCCTCTGCTTCCTCTGTGGATTATTTTTAGTGTCTGCTAAGGACTTTATCAGCAGCAGTTTGGCTTGATGAAAGAGTTAAGTCAGGTGACTCTGGGAGATTTGCAACATTTTATCGAATTCAAGGTGAAATGGTAGGTAGAAGTAACAATGTTTCAGTTAAGAAATTCCATAAAGTTAATGGAAGAAAAATAAAACATGAATCAGACATGCTGATAACAGAAATGTATCAAGTGATACCATAAGAAGTTTAATCTTTTTTGGACCTTGTTTAACAGACTATGAGAGTGATTAAATTTCATGAAAAATTGAGAGTAATGTCAATTACAGACATAGTAAAACAGGGTCAGGAATACTAAAAATACGAAAGCTAGTAGGTGTTGTAGATTAGAGTGTGTTTTGTACTTTTAAGAGCCATTCCAGTCAGTGAGCACATGCATATAAGTACTGAGCATGTGCAAGAGTGCCATTTTCAGTGAGCAGCCAGAGTGAAAGCATATATGTAGTAGTCATTCAGTTAGTTCATTTAGTTTAATGTTTCAGTCAAACATCTGATGTTTGTCTGTAATAAACTACTTAAATGAACACCCAGCCTCACTGTCCTATTGAATACATAAGGTGAGTGACATGGTGTCAGAAGTGGGATGTCTAAAATGACATGGTGTCAGAAAGGGATCAGAAGCACGCAGTTACAGCTGGAGGAATATACAGGAGTGAATCATCCCAAAAAAACAACTCACAAACAGGTCAGAAAGACAAATCCAGGTACTATTTATTTATTTATTTATTTTACATTTGATGACCTGGATAGTCTGACTGGATACATTTCTATTTTCAGTGGAGGCCTGGGGAGAAAAGCTCCAAACTTACAAACAGATAAAGACAAGCAATTTACAGTATATGCACAAACATATTGTATTAACATACTAGTTATAGACTCACATTTCAAGCCTATGAAGAAAACAGTTTATATTCAGAAATATATACAAATATCTTACAGTTTCTCTTATCAAACCTATAGGTGCAGCTAATATACAGCGTATCTGCAAAGATGTTACAGTTTCTCTTTTCAAACCTTTTAGTGTAAGAGGTTAGTCGCTGTGAATAAAAAAATTGCAGGGATAGTATAAACATACTAAAAATCATTTAAATGATTTTTGTACTCAGCAAATATAAAACAAAGTATTCAAAACATTAAAAATCACTTTCTAATTAAACAAAATGTTTGAAACAATGATATACTCTCAGATTCTCTATGTCTTGTATGGTGTGCAAGTTCAGTGCAGGAGCTCTAGCAGGCAATATGTCTGCCATGCGATCCAGGAACAGTCTGCAGGGGTGTGCATGAGCACTCCTGCACTAATCCTGCACAGACTAAGCCCCTGTATGCAAATCACCCCATTTGCAGGAGAAATCCATGCAAATGAGGTGAATTTGCAATCCAGGAAGCTTGCAACTGGCTGTGCAGGACTAGTGCAATCTGCAGAAATGTACTTGGTTAGTAACTAAGTACATTTCTGCAAAATCCAAAATGAAGCTGTGGCAGCTCCAAATAAAG
Source organism: Protopterus annectens (assembly GCF_019279795.1). Taxonomy (NCBI): domain Eukaryota; kingdom Metazoa; phylum Chordata; order Ceratodontiformes; family Protopteridae; genus Protopterus; species Protopterus annectens. Next base: position 402,596,008 of record NC_056739.1, on the reverse strand, counting down.
GCTGCATATCAGTTAGGAAGCATGCCAGTGGCCAAGCATAAGGCCATTGGCATTGCAAGCAGCCAAAAAAATAAAAAATCAACTTTTCATTTTTTTTTTAGTCGATCTCGGTTGCTTAAGCATAGGGAAGCGGCATGCAAATGGGATCAGGGAAATAACAAACTAAACCTAAATTAAGCATTCTAACTAAAATCACTATTCTGCCATGCATGGCAGGCAGAAGACAACATGGCCAGTGAGTAGTGGTTGCTAAGGGAGGAGGCTCAGTGTGAAACATGTAACTATGCATTAGCAGGCAATCCTATGCAAATGAGGGGAATGATAGTGAATCCAAGTTTTCCCCAGCATGCTAGTCAGATCTCAACAATGTAAAAGTAGGAATAGCTTGGTGCAAACCTAGGAGCTACCTGACATCATGGGGAGGTGTCAAGCATACTGTAAGCAGATTTGGAGTCCTGTGGCCCAGGTCTGCTCCTAGGTTAGCACAGCTAAGCTAGTGGGTGTGTCTGAATCTGCCAGGCACTCTTTACATTGCCTAAGTGGGTGTGCGTGCCATGCACCGGGTTTTAAAAGTTTTAAAAAGAAGTTAAACCAGGAAATAGCAGCACTGTGCACATTTGAGCACTCTGTTTGCGCGGCGCACCCCCCGGGCGTAAACAGGAAGGCAATGGGAAGGGGTAACAGCAATAGGAAGGTAATCAAGGAGAACTAGCATAGCTGGCAGGTGAAATGTATCAGAATCAGCCAATTGCACAGGCAGCAGACCAGCCCAGCCCAGAACACTACTATAAACTATGCAAACACCTTCCCCTCTGTTATTTCCCACACTCTACACCACCAGTGTAAACAAGCGAGGAACTTTTAACACTCACAACAGCAAAATGATAGGGGCTGCAATAGCTATCATACAACAACTTTGGAAGAGGCTGAGGGTAGTGAGGAAGTGAATGCTGTCGACCAACCACAGTGAGGAGATGGAGAAGAGTGTACAGACCCAGGGTAACCTACAAGGTGCTACATGTGCTGGAGATAGTGGAGCACTATAGGGTGAACAGGGACCTCTTACAGCAAATTGTTGAGCTGTACCAGCCACGCCTGTCACACAGAACAAGCGGAGGGAAACCCATCCCAGTGGATACCAAGGTATGTGTAGGCCTAAGAATACTAGTTACAGGTACTTTCCAAAGGCCAACTGGGGACATGATGGGGATCTCACAGGCATCAGCATCCAGGGTACTCCACCAGTGCCTGGATGCCATGTCAGCACATGTCAGTGAGCACGTATATTTCCCCAACACCCTTGAGGCATTGGCCAGCAATATGCAACTGTTCCACCAAATAGCAGAATACCATAAGGTAGTGGGTGCTATAGACTGCACACACATATGCATCAAAGCACCACTCAGTGAGCGGGGTAGGGTCTACATCAACCGCAAGGGCTTCCCCTCCATCAACTGCCAGGTCGTGTGTGATGCCCAGTGCATAATAATTAATATGTGTGCTGGCTGCCCTGGAAGCTATCACAATTCCCACATCTGGCATCTGATGTAGCTGTACCAGAGATATGCCAATGGGGTCAGCCCTCATGGTCACCTCTTGGGGGATGCTGGATATGCACTGGAGCCGTGGCTGATGACACCCATCAGAAATGCACACACACCCGAACAAGAACTCCATAATGAGGCACACGCACAGACCAGAATTATAGTAGAGCATGAGTTTGGGATGCTCAAGTCACGGTTCCAGTGCCTGGACACAACTGATGGAGCCTTGCAGTACCCACAAGCTACATGTACCCAAATTGTCCTCGTGTGTGCCATGTTACACAATATGATCCTGCGGAAACAGTTGCAGCAGGAACAGCACACAGCAGGGCTACACAGCCCCCCCCCCACCATTGCCAAGGCCTGCACAGGCACAGAGTGACTTGGAGGAGGAACAACTTGAGCCTGCCCCAGTAGGCAGAAGGAGGCGTGCCCAGTATGCCCTGACCTTGGCAAAGAGGCAATGCATAGCACATACACTGACACAGGAGGGACCCAGGGAATAACACCTCTCTCTGACTCTCACATACAGCAAAAGGGATGCCAAACATTACACTAACTGTGCTCAACCATGTGCAGGGAGTGTATCATGTGCATCTGACATAGGCAGCCCTGCAGCACCACCCTCAATACTGGAACACCCACAAGGTAAGTGATCACACATGTCAGTCAGGGGGGTTCACATTCCCAACAGTCACAGCCAGCAGGACCGGTGTTTATGAAACACAAACAAAGGCCATGCCATGGCCTCTGAATGAGGCCTATGGGTAACCTCCCCCCCAGGCCTACACAGGCAGACTACAGCAGGTCAGGCAATTGGACATCAGTTCTATAGGGTAGGAAGTCAGAAACTAATATGTAGGTAAATAAAAGCTAAGATCTGTAGTATACTGGTATGCCCCTAGTCAGCATGATAGGTAAGACTACAGAATGAAATGGAGTACCTGACATACCAGTACAGTCATATCAAATATGTACAAGTGCTGGTGTGTCCCCACATTCTACGTAGACATGTAGTAACATCCAGGTGTGCTCCCCAATCCTGTGTAGAAATGTAGAAATAGTCAGGTGTGCCCCCCCATTCTACATAGAAATGTAGTAACAGTCAGGTATGCCCCCCCCAAATCCAGTGTAGAAATGTAGAAATAGACAGGTGTGCCCCGCCATCCAGTGTAGAATGTAGTAACAGCCAATGCCAAATGATCAATGGATACCATGCAGAAACAGTATTCTACCTGTAAGTGTACAACACATAGGTCAACACTGCAGTACAGACTACCTGGACTTGATCCACACATTCAATACAGATGGCCATACTGGGCATGCTCACACACTTAGAGAAATGAAGGCAATGTCAGTCAACAATATACTGAAAGGTCATACTAGGCATGCTCACACACACAAACACATGAAGGCCATGTCTGCAAACACCAGTGGACCAGACATATCTGGCAGTTGCAGATGTTAGTGCAGACACTCCTCAGTATGCACCACATATGCTTTGCACACACAGTGGACAGGAATCCAGACACATATCGAAGGACAACACACTATAATAAGCTAAAGTTAGACATACATAGATGTGTGGAAGAGGGTGACTGTGACAAGGAGCCATCCAGGCCTGTCCCACCCAGCACACAGCCAAAGGGCCACAATCACATGCAGTTCAGATGTCACTCACTGTAGACACTAGCCACCGGTATCTGTCAGCATTACACTCTATGTGGTGCATGTGCTAGCTGTGCAACATGACTGTACAAGAAAGTAGTCATCTAGCAGCTGTATACACGCACCTGTGGAATATGACCCTGTGTGTGGCTGCATGTGGTGTGTCAACCTCTAGATGAATGGGTTATGGCCCATGCACACGCACTGCCCTCCCCATAGCCCTACTATGACAAGCCTGCTGAGGTCATCTACTGTGAAATACACCTTTGGGAGAGTTGTAGCCCAGTAATCTCAGTTGTACATCCCATAACTGTGTGCTGCTGTAGTGTGATTAACTAGTTAGGTAGGAGTTCCAATCCCAGACATGGCAGCTGTGAGTGTGTGTGTGTGTGTGTGTGTGTGTGTGTGTGTGTGTGTGTGTGTGTGTGTGTGTGTGTGTGTGTGTGTGTGTCTGTCTGTGTAGAGAGCAATGCTTTTTAGGGCAGTCACACTCCCTACAACTCAAATGCTCTACTTTGGTAAGGCTGCTGATGTCATCCACCTAGAAATACACCTCTGGGAAGCTTGCAGCCTAGTAATCTCTGTAGTGCATCCTATAACTGCGTACTGCTGCAGTGTGATAGAATAGTTAGGTAGGAGTTCTAATCCCAGACCAGGCAATTGTGTATGTGTGTGTAGAGAGCAATGCATTTTAGACGAGTCACACTCACTACAATTCAAATGCCCTACTTTGGCAGTCCTGCTGATGTCATTCACTGTGAAATACACCTTTGGGGAAGGAGAACTCCAATAATCTCCATGGTGCATCCTATAACAGCATCATGCTGTAGTGTGACATAGAACTCTGGTAGGGGGTTTATCCCCACAAATGGCACTGGTATATGTTTTGTGTGTGTTTTTGTAGGGAGCAATGCATTTTAGGCTAGTCACACTCACTACAATTCAGGTGCCCTACTTTGGCAATCCTGCTGATGTCATTCACTGTGAAATACACCTTTTGGGAATGATAACTCCAGTAATCTCTGTGGTGTGTCCTATAACAGCATCATGCTGTAGTGTGATATAGAACTCTGGTAGGGGTTCTATCCCCACACGTGGCACTGGTGGATGTTTTGTGTGTGTTTCTATGTATGTGTAGGGAGCAATGCATTTTAGGCAAGTCACACTCATTACAATTCAAATGCCCGACTTTGGCAATCCTGCTGATGTCATTCACTGTGAAATACACCTTTTGGAAAGGAGAACTCCAGTAATCTCCGTGGCACATCCAATAATGGCTTAGTGCTATAGTGTAATATACTAGTTAGGTAGGAGTTCTAATCCCAGACATGACAGGTGTGTGTGTCTGTTTATCATTCATATCCTGTGTGGCAGTGGGTGTGAGTGTGTAACAACTGGACTCAATGTGGAGCGGGTTTTGCAAACTTCTTATATGGTGGGCCAAGTATATATCGTAATATCCACTGTACATGTTCATAGGCTCATAGATTAGTACTAGGCTAAATGCCCTTGCAAGCCTAGCCAATTATCCCTTGTGAGACTCAAATCTTGCACCTTGTGTTTGTAAGGCAAACACCTTAATCATTAGGCCACCCTCCCAACCTCCAAGATAACAGATGTGAAATAGCCAAGAGGCTGGGGTGAAAATCCATACCCCTAAATGTGACATCAATGCCAGCTGAACAACGTTAGCAAGCCTTGCATTACCCAGGGTACACTCTCAACCTATATCTCATACACACACACACACACACACACACACACACACACACACACACACACACACACTTGCTTAGGCAACAGCTGCTATGTTGGTAGTACATTGCATATTGCCCCCTGATAGTAGCCATGGTGTGATTGCAGTGGGCCACAGAGGGCATGGCACTCTGTCCATCAGTCCAATAGGCATGTACATGCCGACAGTGCACCTTCCACATGTTCCCCACTGGACACCTGCAACATCTGTGGTGCCATCAAATGTGACCCACAAAGGACATAACATGCCTGAAACACAAGCCCTGTATGGACAGATGCCGCTGACACTAGGAAATACCAGTATCATGCTATCAATGTAGATGAAGGGCCAACCCACTGTCCATGAACAGTTCCTGCCACATGAGGTCAGGACTAGCACATCTGATGATAATGATCAGTGTACACAGCACAGGCCAGACACCCCAGGTACAGTTCCACATGTCACTGTACATGCATGTGGGAGGTGTGCACATCCAAAACACTGTCCATATCATGGACTAAGGAGCACATATATGGCAAGCAATGCACAGCATTGGCCACACGCAATTGTCACCCAGGCCACTGGATGGTGAATACAATATCCACCTGTGTGGGCAACTCCTGACACTACAGCCCTGAGCCACAATGCAGACCATTGTCATGTGGCTTGATGCCAAGGTATACCCATCACCTAACCTTGTATAGCCATCTGGCACCATCAACCACAACATATCCGTGAAGCAGTGCACACATGCATGTCAGTACTGGCACCTGTGTCTGTGTGTGTGGTGTATGATGCATATGACCACATTCACTCTCACTAAAACCCCCATTGACATACTGAAGCATGCTGTCTGATGTCAGACACCTCCACATACCCTTTGCACATATAACCTCAGTATGACCCCTGTGGTGCATGTGATACCTGCACAGTACTGTGTTGTGTCAATCCCACTAGTGATGAGTTGTATTCCTGGCCCTGCCAATTGTGGCAATGTGTGTGCATCCCTGTGAGAGTGTGGCTTTGTTGACACAGACACCTGTTCATGCAGGGAAGCACAGGTACAAAACCTAGCACATAGCTACCATATCCCTGTTGCAGATGTCACTCATCATCACATATACATTCTGAGGGCTTCCCAACATGTAACCTATGTGGCACATTCAATAACTGCATGGACATGTGATAGCACTGCATAGTCATAAGGGGTTTGATACCCTGTACTGGTAGGTGTGTGACACAAACATGCGTACGTTTTACTCTCCCACCCCTCCCTGGCTTTTCTGTGCCTCTGTCTGCGTCTTTTACTCCCTCTCTGGTGGATGTGGAGACTTACAGCTGCTTTGCTTAGACAGCAGCATGTGTATTTTAAGTGATGCTCAGGATCAGCTGATGGTCTCTGCATGAATTGCAGCCCTCCTTTAGCTGATTGCATGTGGAACAGCTGTGGTAACATTCCCATAGCCAATTGCATGGAAATACACACCAATATCTAGGAACATCATGCTGCTGTTGCGCCTTTCATTCACTGTGAGCAGGAACTCGATCTGTTGTTTGGCAAACAGCATCTCAGATGGATTGGGGTGTACCTCTAACAACAAACACTGTGGAAACAGGCCATCACACAGGAGGGGGATGTGTCTGACCTGACTACAGATTGTAAGTGCTGCTATAATGCATTTGGAGTAATGTTGGTTTAACAGGGTGTGTGTGGACATTGCTGTCCTACATGTTTACATACCTGCCATGTCAGTGCTATGTTAATGAGGGAACACCCATCTGTAGGGCCATCTGCAGACTAGCCAGTGTGTGGTGCCTTTTGTTTCAGGTGTTACCCACTGAGCACCTATCTATGAACTGCAGAAGGTAGTGTGAGGATTGCAGTCTGTAGATGGTGACAGCTGTGAGAGTTACTGACTTCAAATCCCTCATAGGAGATATGGTCCAACAAACCCTGTTACAACAGTAAATGTATGAATTTATCACAGCAACATGGCAATATTGGCCCTGTGTGTGTGCCTCCAGCCACAACCCTGACAACCTTTGTGCATATGTCATGCAGTAAGGGCTGCATATGTACTGTACACCATAATTAGTGACACCATATCTGGTAACAACCCAGTGAGATATCAGACTGCTACACATGTAATGTATAGTAGGGGTTATATTTGATGACATAACCTGGAAATTCTGTGGTTGTGTGTACATTACTGAGGTCTGTGTACTTATGGTGATTGTCAGCAGTTTGTGTATTGTTAATATGTACCTTGGCCTGTGTACAGACTGTGGTAGATGTCATTGTCCTTGGTCCTGTTCTATCTGATGTTACATGCTGCTCCACTGTATGTTACCCTGTTGGCTTACATGTTTGTAGGGCCATACACACACATGTCCCATACCACAGAGAGGCAGTGGACCACACTGTGTAGTGGCCCAGTATATGTAGGGTTAGTGTGTAGGTGGCACATATGAGGTTGGTGTTGAACAGATAGTTCATATACTGTAATAATACGCTAGCATGCCATATGCAGCTCTGGCTGTGTTTACATTAGTTGTGGTGATGCACTTACACACAGGTGTATGTTACTCTGTGCCATGGCATACCTGTACAGCCTGCTATGCCATACAGACTGTTCTGTTTGTCAGTGTGCTTCTGATGGTGTCAGTTGTGCCTTGTTATGTGACAGTTACATCCCAGTGTGTCATCTGAGGTCTTTACTCCTTAGGGATTGTCTACAGAGTGTAGTTGGAGGCTGCTGAACTATACACCTGCATTACTTACCATTGATTGTTTGGTATCCTGTGGCCCAGTCTGTCTTTACTATTGTACTACCTGATGGCCTTGGCCTGGACACCAACATTTGTTAACATTTCCAGACTACTGTATTAGCATACCCGTGTCACAGTTGCATTATTCAGTTTATATAGATGTCCATGTCTAAACAGCTATATGACATAGTATACACAACTGTAATAGTACACAAATAAATCTTTCCCATTTATGCACACCTGTGTCTGGTGTTATAGCCTTTGATATCTCTGTGGGTATATGTTGCAGGCAATGAATGTCATTTGTATGGGTGGCTCATACAGTCTCCATTTGGTAAGGTGGTAACTGTAGGAATAGTGGCTGTTCCATATTGTGTGCACATACTACATATATAACTTAATATACATATCTCTGTGTGTGTATGTGTAGTTACATATATATATATATATATATATATATATATATATATATATATATATATATATATATATATATATATATATATATATATATATATATCTGTATCTGCATATATATGTGTATGTGTATATGTATCCAAGTGATGCCTATGACATGTTTGGTCCTGGTTATGGGATCTGCAACACTTGGTAGTGTATTGCAGGGGGGACATGTTTGGCTGTTGGGGGGGTATACCTATTTGTACAAGACGTATATTGTTTGGGCCTTCTCAACCCCATTAACATTGCATGTGGACATATATGTTTTTTTTTATTTCCCCATTGTTATCTACGGATGTATGTCCGCATATATATGTATATATATATATATATATATATATATATATATATATATATACACACACACACACACACACACACACACACATATATTTGCTGACATATATATAACTTGCCATATATATTTAGACATATAGATGTAGACATATCTATAGATGTAGGTATTTGCATGTATATATGTGCATATATATTTCTGTATATATATGTATATATTTCTATAGCTATATATTTATAGATATATAGCTATATATATATATATATAAATATATATATATATATGTTGTATCTGTTTAGATATTAATATATTTACACACACATACATCTAAATGTTGGGATACATTCTCTGTACTGTTGAATGACTGGGCTGGAAAACATCAGGGTTATGTAATCTTTTTTCAGGTGAGAGTGGGATGTTGGGGAGGGGTAGTAGGTATATTTGGGGAGGTAGGTTGGGTAGGTTAACAGATAAGACAAACAAGACACATACAGGGGTGGTATATGACACATGTGGGGGGTAAACACCTTGATGGGGAGTGGTGCTGGGATATCGGAAGCCCACAAGCCCCCTAGTGGTAACAGTGGGACTGAGGTCCCCACCCATGGACAGACACCACTGCACCTTCACAGCCCCGAAGGTGGCTGTGCTGGGGGCTGAGTCGCAGAGCCAGGCTGACTCTCTAATTGTGACACCTGTCCCTTGAGCTGGCATAGAAGATCACCAAACTGCTGGTCGATCTCTCTACACACCACAGCCCTGACCTGGCAACAGGTGACAGGTGCCTGTCCGCTCCCACTCCCGGGGGGGGGGGGGTGAGCCCCATCCCCTGAGGCGGTTCCACCTGAAGTTGGTGCAGGACCAACAGACAGGGAGGTCCCGGGTTGGGGCCCAGACATGCTGGTGCCCGGTGCCACAGCCAGCTGAGGTGAGACAGGTGGTCAGCTGGGACCAGCCTTGCCAAGCATGCTATAGTGTTTAGATTTTATCATCATATGTAGTTTAGTAATAGTCAACACATTCCAGGGTTAGGCATAACAGCATGCATAGATATTAATATTAACCCAGACACCAGATACAGAACAGCTGCATGACAAACAGAACACATGCATATATGGGACCACAGTGGTAATAAGAACAGCATGCAGGTACATTGATGGCATCATGCCACCAATGTTGGAATAATTCAATATAGCACATGCATGGGAACCATTAAAACATTTATCAAACAACTGGACATTATCAGAGTCATTACATACCAGTTGGGGTGGGTATGTTGATTATTGTTGGAGATATGGTGGAGGGGGGAAAGATGTCATTTAACAACTAGTATATTCCTGTAGTCCACATTACTTTCCTAGTCAGTGCTGTTATCTGTACTGTAGCTTTAGTTTGGACAGTGATATGGCTGTCGTCATCGTTACACATGAACCGGTTTTACCTGCAGTATACACCTCTTACCTGGTATACCTGTGGAGGGACTGTTTGTTAACACTGACTAACATTTTCTACACATACTTCCGGATTATGGGTTGATGTTTTGTCATAGCTATCCAACTCTTTCTGCACAGACTCTGGCCATGTGTTGACCACATGCTGGTGTACTGGGACATATCTAGAATGTTGCCCTCTTCCACCTTTAGTGATCTGACACACACATATACATGCTTTCCTACACATTTATATTATGTAGCACAGTGTGGTTGACAGTGACCAGTGATACTTTATTATTCAGAGAAACTACAACACTCACAATTCCCTAAAATACCAGAGTGAACAGTACCAGTACAGGTTATAATGGTCTGTATTCCTCAGCACAGTGTTCGTATCCAATGTACCTGTGGGAGCAATGTTTGTTATCACTACCTGACTGTTGCCACACAAAGTTCTGGATTACACATTAGCATTAATCACATACATCTCACTCTGTTAATGTACACACTCTGGTCACAGATTGACAATATGGGAGTGTAGATAGAATATACTTGAAATATCACTCTCCTAACAGTTTTGGGGGTTGCTACAGTGACAGGTGTGTTCTCATAGATGTTTGACAATCACTTGTATTCCCTATTTGCTTGCTAAACATCTGGGATCATCCCACAGACTTACTGGGGGGGGGGGGGGCAGGCAGCAGATATGGGCACATATACTGGACATTCTGGCCTCATCTGTACATTTGTGGTGTATGATTCTGTATGCAGCCTAATTCCACTCCCAGGATTCAGATCATGGCTGTGTCTGCTACAACTTACACACTGTCCATCACAGTTGTGTCCGCTATATAGATATTGCTGTATATGTCCTATCTGCTTTCTGTCTTATTAATCCCCTGTGCTTATGCATTCTGACCTTGTATTACAACACTCTTATACAGATTTCCTAGACAGTTATATGTTGTAGGACAGTATGGGCAACAGTGATGTGTAATACCTCATTATTCAGAGCAAATGCATATCATTCTTGTATTTCTGGGCACAGTGTTGGTATCTGACAGACCTGTGGGAGGAATGTTTATTAGCACTACCTGAATGTTCCCACAGACAGTACCAGATTCCACATTACTATTATGCACATACATGTCACTCTGTTACTGTACACACTCTGACAACAGCTTGACAAGTTGGGGTGTAAATGGGGCATACATGGCTGCTTACTCATATAAGGTATCAGGGAGTTGCTAGTGTGCCAGCTTTGTTGTCATAGATGTGTGTCAATCAGTTGTATTTCGTGTTTGCTGCCTATACATCTGGGATCATCCCACTGATTTTCCAGGGGGACAGGTTGATAGGCAACATATATGGGCCACTTTACTGGAAATTCTGGACATATCTGTACAGTTGGGGGTATGATTCTGTATGCAGACTACTACCACTGGCAGGATTTGAACCATGGCTGTGTGTGCTAATAAAACAACAGTTCACATCTCAGTTGCATGTGTCATTCAGTTTTGGTTGTCTGCGTTTTCCCTGTTTACTGTCTATGTGTCCCTCAGTTGTACTAAATGGCCTTTGGGGATTACAACTGTCATATACAGGCATTCCTACACATCAATTTATGGTGTACGGTGTGGGTAACAGAGTGCTTACTACAATAGTACTATTACATGATTGCAAATCTACATTACCATATGATACCATAATATACACATGCAGTCCAGCAGTTAGACCTGTTTTATCAGGCTATTACAATTTTATTGACATACAAACAATATGATACTCTTCCTGCCATATTGTCTAGTGTATGCAGCACTTACCTTGAACAATACAGGTTTTATTCAGGCAATTACTTTACTACTTCTTTTAGTTTTATTTCCTATGACAGTAAATGCATGAGTATTACTGACCTGCCTCACATTACAACCTCACCAGGCAACTGATGTGGGCTTCCTGGTTCATGGCCCACTCCATCGCAGCTGTGGGGGACATAAGAGGAATATTTAGCCATACATATTCATGATATACCTGAGCTGGCAATTATTACACACATACTGGGGTGATACATACACATGACTGGAACATCCCTTGCTGCTCTAGCCTCTTGGAACCACTCCTCCAAGAGATCCCCCTTACACCGCTTCAGGGCGGCATAGTGGTGCCTGACCTGCTCACCAGTTTTGGGTATGCCAGTGGTCCTGGTGAGGTCATTGGTGAGACGGTCTCAGGCCTCTGCCTTATATTGGGAGGCATGGTACTGGCCCTGCAGCAGTCTTTGATCATGGTCTTTGACAAGGAGTCCTGCCATGACCTTGGACTCCTGGATGCACCAGCACTGCATCCAAAAGTGCACACCTTCTTCCCTTACTGGCATAGTGCCTGCAAGGGGAAACTACAACCATTAATGAGATGTATTCCCACCTCTTGGGTTTAAGTAGGGCCGATTTTTCTCACTTTTCTGTGATTGGCCAATTTTGAAAAGGCTAAGCTATGGGCAAACCTGCTTACCTACAGTTGGCATTGTTTAAAGGGGTATACCACTGGGCACAATGAAGTAGCTGCCCTACACATTGCTTTCACCTCCTAGACTGCCCTGTGCAATGTTTACCATTGCTTACATTAGACTTTGCATTCTAATTCTTTTTGGAATTGAGTTATTATTCATTACACCTTATATGTATGCCTGGTATCCATGATTAATGTGTACGCACACTCAGTGGGGTCCTTGTGTTTTATTGGGGACTTCAACACTCTGTTATAATTACACCTCACTTCTGGGCTTACTGCTGTACTCCAGTTCACATATTTATGTTATGTAGTGGGTTATGGAACATACGACTATATACTGATTCCTTTCACAGGTTCAGTTTTGTTTTAATATGTTGAGGACTTGTTTGCTGATACCATGTTCTTCTGTACTTCTGTGATGGCTTGGTGGTTAACTACAGTGATTATGGTGTATAGGGTCCTGGGTTCGAGACCTACATGGCTGTTTATTTTGTTGATGGGCAGAACAAGGGCCATTGGATACAGAGTGATTAAGGCACTTTTGAGCATTTGTAAGCGGGTTTGCACGATGGTAAGCACTGCTAACCTGCTGTTACATCTCCTTACAGGGAGTTAGCTTTACAATTGCTTAACCAGTGTAGTTATTGCTTACCACCGCACAAACGGGCTTAAGCCCACTTACTAGTGCTTAAATATGCTTACTATTGCTTATTTGTGCTTAAACCTGCTTACTAGTTCCTTATTCATTATGACACTGACACCTCACATGTGCATTTACTGCAGTACTCCAGTTCATGAAAATATGTTATTTAGTGGGTTATGCAACATAAATATTACTCATAACGTGTTTGTCATGGAAAATGGAATGTGCTGCAGTGGGACACGAACCAGGAATGCCTGCTCATAGGGTGAATGCTCTGCCCACAACACTATTGGTATGCTGTTTTATTTGCATATATATTCCTTGTTATCCTCTTCAGCCATTTAAACTGCATTAACCATAGCTAAGTGATGGGCACACCTGCACACCTAAAGTTAGCTTTAATGGGATTTTTAAAAATAAATAAAGGGTTTCTTCATTTTATTTATATATACAGTTGCTGTTGTACACAAGGGGGACTGTTGGTGGGGATATCCGGTCACCTATGAGTGGTCTCGCTCATTTCATACCCCTTTCTGCTGTTCTTCATTGTGGGGGCATGTATATTCTGAGAGCTCTGCTCTCAGACATGCCCCCTGCACTCTTACATGCTCCGTGTAAGCCTAGGAGCTCAGGCAATGCACGCCATTACTATGCATGGCGCTCTGCCATCCTGCTCCTAAATTGCCACCTCCATGCAGGACTAAGCTAGTCCTGTATGGCAGAATAGTAATCCGGGGTCCGGGGGTTAGTGATAAAAAATATTCAATATTTTTACAAAAGTGCTTGAAATAACTTTTGAATTGCATAAAATGTATAAAAAAGAAAAAAACAACTGTATTTTTTTGATATGTGCTTCTTTTTTGTATTAACTAAAGCTATTCGAGATATCCAAGGTGTGCAAATTATTTGCAAGTTTATGTAGTATTACAGTACAGTTACTTTGCCAAATACAGCAATTTCAAAGGAACTGTGGTGCAGTTGAATATTTTTCAGTTGAATATTTTTTTTGAGCACCTGAAATATGTGTGTGTGTGTGCATTTGAACATAATTACAAAAGCATTTTGTTGGCATGGCAGAAGGATTTCGCAGACCTGGTCCACTAGTATTTGATAATAATGTTGCTGAAAACTGGAGGATGTTTGAGGAAGAGTACGGTATTTTCATTCAGGCTGTTTTTTCTGACAAAGTTGCATGTACCAAGGCATTTATTCTACTTAATTAGCTGATTCAGAAGCCATTGAAAGGGAGCATTCATTTCTGCATGCCCCAGCTGTGTATGCAGGGGAGGGGGAAGACCACCATATTGTTATACCAGCTGAAACACAGGAAGACCCTGAGTGCTTAAAATATAAATTTAGGCAAATGTGTAACCCCCAAATTAATATTACAATGGAAAGGCACAAATTTTATACAAGAGATCAAAAGCCTGGTGAAACTTTTGCAGCATATATAACTGACTTGAGAAATAAAGCAAAAAACATGCAGCTTTGGTGACTTAAGAGATGAGTTGATAAAAGACAGGTTTGTGTGTAGTATTAAAAATGATGCAGTGAGAAAGATTTTGCTTCAAGACAGTGATTTAACTTTGAATAAGGCCATAGAGATTTGTCAAATAATAGAGATTTGTCAAATATATGAGCTCATAGAAAAACACACAAATATGCTTACAAATGAGAAAAGCCTGCTTGCAGTGCCTTCCATTGCTAATGGTGATAGTATGCAGCATGAGGTTAAAAGATACAGGCCTAAGGGTGTGGTTGGTTCAGTGAAACCCTGAGCCTTTCTAACAAATTCCAGGACAGCTCCAGTAAAAATCAAAGCATGCTCAATGAAGCAGAGGGGGTGAGTCAGCAAAACCTGTGGCAAGCCTCATAGTCAACTGTCATAATTGTGGATGTAGCCATGAGCCCAAAACAGAAAAGTGCTTAGCTTTTGATCAGCAGTGCCACACATGTAAAAAGTGAAATAATTTCAAAAGGTTCTGTAAATCAAAAGGGGCACATTATTTTATTAAAAGATGACATTCAAAGAGGCAAGTTGATCAATTAGAAATCTACAACCCTGTTGATAGTGTGCCAGTGCTTGACGGAACAATCAATGCAGTAGATCTGTGGGCAAAGAATGAAGTATTTTGTACGGTTCTGATTAATGAGAGACCTGTAGCGCTCAGAGTTGATACTGGTTCAAAGTGCAATATTATGTCAGCAGAAACGTTTGCCAAAGTGAGAGCTGGTGAGAAGCTTGATCTGACAAAGTGTGCAAAGCTTTTTGCTTATGGTGGTGAAGATATTTAGACCAAAAGCTCTATAGTGCTTTCATGTTATTCTGCTGGGAACAGCTATGACTTGCAATTTTATGAAGTCAAAAGGCACGTGCAGTCATTGTTAGGCCTAAAAGACAGTTTGAAAATGCGACTGCTTTCATTTAATGTAGACATCCACCACGTAAACACATGTAACAATGAAAATTATTTTTATTTATTTTATTTTATTTCCAGTTTGATTACCGGGGAAGTCCACTGAGTCAAAGTGACCCGTTTTCAGTGGAGGCCCGGGGGGAAAAGCTCCAAGATACATAATACAGATTAGATACAAAAATGCAAGGATGTCAGTCTTACATAATATAGAACAGTTACAAGTAAGTACCTTGAAAATATGCATAATCAGCAGAAAAGAATTGAGTGTGGACTTATTGTTTATACATTTTCTTTAGTGTGCACACTCAGATATTAGGTGTGAAGATATTTTATATACCTACTTTTAAGTAAAATGAGGATACACTATACACGCACAATTTCAGAATAGAAATTAGTAATGGAAACCTATATACAACATTTACATTGTTGAATCATATGAAATAAGTAGCTAATAGAGATGGGAGAGCTTAGGAAATGCTCGTGGGAGCATAGCTGAAGGAGAGTTATTGACGGCTTAGGAACCTGAGAGGGAAAACCCACAGGGGATTGTACTTAAGATGATTAGGTTGGATGGTGGCAGCTGCATTTCCATTTTGTGGCCAGGTGTTTGGTAAGCTTAGTTTTGAAGTTTTCTGAGTTTGGGATGGTTCTTAGAGAGGGAGGAAGGGAGTTTCATTTTTTGCCTAGAGTGACAGCGAGGAGAAGTTGGCCTGTTGTACTTTTGGGTTTGGGGATAGCAATTAGGTTTTGATGTTCGGATCTGAGAGTTCTATTGGGGGTGTAAGAGGGGAGGATATTAGTTAGCACTGGACATTTAGTTGGGTGATGTATAAGTCTGTGTGCAGTGGTGAGTTGAAGGAAGTCTAAGTAGTCTGGGAGTTCAAGCCACTTTAGGGATCTTAGAGTAAGGCAGTGATGTGTAGAAGGTTTAGATTTGGTAGCAAATTTTGAGATTTTATTATAGCAGTTTTCTAGTTTGGAGGAAATAGAGGAGGACAGGTTGGTTAGCAGGGGGGCTCCATATAATAAGGAAAGCAGTAGATAAGTGGTGGCTAGAGTATTCCTAGTAGTATAAGAGAGAAAGTGATTATTCCGATACAGCATACCTAGCTTTTGGTGGGTTTTCTTAATATTTTGTTGAATATGGATATATAACTTGAGATGTTCGTCAATAGTAATACCAAGTAGTTTAGCGGAAGGAACCCCTTCTATAGGTGAGTTAGTTTGACTTAGGACTTTGAAGGCATTTTTGTTGTAGGAGTATGTTTTTGTGGGAGGGAATAGTAGAATGTTTGATTTGCTTGCATTGAGAGAGAGAGAGGTGGTTTTAGCGCATCCAATTTTCGGTGGTTGAGAAGGCAGTTTGGGTTTTAGACAGCGATTCTGAGAGGTTAGAGGCAGAGTGGCCTAAGGTAGAATCATCTGCATATTCAATAATTTTGGAATCAGAAATGGCAGCAAGAAAGTTGTTTATGAAGATATTGAAAAGCATGGGCCCTAGGATAGATCCCTGTGGTATGCCAATTGGGGTAGGTAAGAAGGAAGAGGTAGAGTACTTCTATTTGACTGCCTGAGTTCTATCTGATAGGTAGCTGGAGAACCAGGATAAAGTGTTTGGGGAGAGATGGAGGTTTGAGAGGTGATAAAGAAGGTGTCCGTGTGAAACAGTGTCGAATGCTTTGGACAGATCAAGCAAAACAGTAGTGACTAGATGTCCAGAATCTCGGGCTAGATTGACTGTTTCTAAGAAAGAGAGTAGAGCAGTTATATACTATGACCTGGGCGGAAACCAAGTTGTGTAGGTGTAAGAAGATTGTTTTGGAACAGGTAAGGCATAATTTGGAGGTTAATGTATTTTTCAAGGATTTTTGAGATTGGTAAAAGCAGAGCAATAGGGCGGAAGTTAGAGATGCTGGTGTTTTTGCCTCCTTTATGAAGGGGAAGAATATAGGTTGAGTGCTAGAGTTTGGGGGCATAAGATTCCTTTATAGATCTGTTTATTATAATGCTGATTGGGAGAGCTAAGCCATCAGCAGCACATTTTAGGAAGGTGGAGGAAATATTGTCAGGAGCATTAGAGCATGGTTTAAGTTTGGATAGTAGTCTTTTTATGGAGTTAGTAAATTTCACGCAAACTATTTTTTCTGACTATGCTGATCTTTTTGAGGACAAGTTAGGCAAACTCCCAGTTGTGTACTCTATGAAGTTAGACCACGAGGTAAGCCCAGTTATCAGACCAGCACAGAAACTTCCAGTAGGCCTGCAGGGCAGAGTCAAAGCTGAGCTGGACAGATAGGTGCATCTAGGAGTAATTTGTCCAGTAGAAGAACCAACTGAATGGGTGTCCTCCATTGTGATAGCTCAAAAGAACAGCTCACACGATATCAGAATATGTATTGATCCAAGAGATTTGAATAAAGCACTAAAACAACCTCATCATCCAATGTGTACAGTCGAAGAAGTTGCTGCTGTTATGCCAAATGCCACTGTTTTTTCTGGCTTAGATGCAAAAAATTCATGTTAGCAAATTTGCTTAACCATAAATCTTCATTGCTAACTCCTTTGAGTACACCATTTGGAAGTTACAGATTTTTGAGAATGCCATTTGGGATCAATTCTGCCAGTGAAGTCTTTCAGAGTGCAATGGAGCAATTTTTTTCAGGCTATCCATGTGCTATTATAGTGGATAATATTCCTGTTGGAGGCAATGGTAAAGAGGAACATGCTTGTGAAGTGAATCTTAAGTTAAATACTCAGAAATGCAAGTTCAGGCTACAAGAAGTAGGTTGTTTGTTTACCAGTTCAGGCTTATGACCACATAATTCCAAGCAAACTGCAATTCTTGAGATGCCAGGTCCAGACAATGTGACTTCCTTACAATGTTTTCTTTGCATGGTCAACTATTTGGGCAAGTTTAAAAAATTAATTTTTGTTATTGTAGTTACTATTGTGCTGCTTACTGTGATGGATTTGAAGTCTTCTTAAGACACTCAGTCTTGCTGGCTGGATTCTGCTGAAATCAAAGTCTGGTTATAGTTGCATTCACAATCTGTTGCATACAGAAACTTGCAGAATATACACTGATGAGAGAATATACTTTGCAGCATCAACTTAGAGCAGTAACAAATAACCTTTTAAAATAAACCACACGGACTAAAATTACAGCTTTAAGTACTGTTCCACTTTACTTCTCATATAGTACAGATGATGTGAAAGATATAACATTTACCTTGGGACAAATGTGTCCCTACCAGTACCCCTAACATAACTGGATTTAATACAGACTTTATATATATTTTTAGTTAAACACACACCCTCGTGGTTTTGGAAAGATAGTGCCTTGATGACGCAAATGCTGACACATCTGTTCTTGTGCAAATGCTGATAAGTGCAGAAAAGCATATTGTTAAGGAAATGCCTTGTGGATTAACACATGTCCTGTCGTCCATTCTTTAAAGAAAGCAGATTATGTTTTTTTCTGATATATCCTGTTTTTTTTTTTACATTCTTGCCAAGTCTGTAAGAAGTCAGCTTTCTTGATGTGTGTGTAATACACTCATAAGCAAGTTCCTTATTTTTTTAAGCCACAGCCATTTAGTATGGATGCTAATCACATATTACTAAACTGTGTTTCTGCATTTAAACACGCTTTATCTTATTCCTTATTTATGGTGCATATTTGTTGCAAAGTTACTTTCAACCTTAAAACCTTGTTGAGCATAATTTTACAATTCCCTCTTTTTATTTTAAAACATACTCAAAACACTTTATACTGATATGTATTTTTGATCACATTATATAGAAAACACATTAAAAAACAAAACCTTTAGTCTTCTTTTGATAGCATGTGAAAATGCAATTTTACAATAATATCAAGTATTACTACCAAAACTGAATGTATTTAACAACTTTTTTCTTTTGCTGACTATTCTGTGAAAATATTTCTCCAGTTATGTGTGTCTGCTTTAGTTTTATTTTTTTGCAATCACAGAATTTCATTTATGACTTAGAACTCTTTCATTAACTCTTTGCAACTGTTGAATTAACTCTTTACTTTTATTAATATCAAAAGATTAGACATAGACTAATATCTATAAGAAGCAAAAACTATGTGCTACTGCAAGCATTTATACACTGCTGAAAATATACAGTTTCAATGTCATTTTAACCATAACATTGCGGTCATGTCTCTGAACTGCCCATTAACATCTTGGTAAAGTACTGAACTGGGCTTAGATAATAAATATTTGAATGCAATTATTTCAGTATATTTAATACTTGAGGATTTAAAAAAACATGATGTATATACTAAAGAATGTTATGTACATGTTAGTCCATTAGATGCATGAATACAATATTTAATTTTCCTTTAACTGGGGTAACTACTACTAGTACAGATAAAATGATGGTCCAAAAACCAGTAATAAGACTCCAACTTAAAACCAGTGATAATATTACAACTTGACAAATTACTTTTGAACTTATTACAATGTATCCTGTACAGTATGTATTTACACAGACTGTTTGCTATTCATGCATTTCAATCTAGTAGCTATCCTGGACCCATTTTTTTTTAAAACATGTTTTTTCACACATATTTGTTACTAGACATTAATTTCATTTAGACTGAATTATTTTGTATTTGTACATAGTCCAATCTAAAAATTTAGTAACATTAACATCAAGCAAAATCTTAGAACATTCTTATGTCTCTTTCGAAGTATCTAGTGGAATTGCCACCAGAGGCAACTACATACCCAGAAATTAGAAACATTTATGCTTTTGCATACCAACATTGTCTTGCCAAAAACATATTAAAAATAGTGACCATTCTCGCTCAATTTTTACATATCTTTACTCTCTCTTGTATAGCTTTAATAAAGCAATTTAAGTCATCTCTTGTATAGCTTTACAGTTTAACAGGTTGTAAATACAATTTAATACTAAACAATACAATAATAACTAGAATGATAGCTATTAGCAACTTGTAAAATATCTTATCCTGTCAGGTTTAATCTGTTTACCAATATTTCTAATGCACTAATACCTGTTCTTCCCTCCCCCCCTGAAAGAGTATTGTCAAGAAGGAATGAGATATTTCTTCCTGTAACTTTATTTTATACCCTTTTGCAATACTGCTCACGCAGTCAGTGTAAAACTGAGAAAGTACCCCTCCCCCTGTAGTATTGCACTATTGTTTATTTGCTTTATAGTGTATGTCAGCCCAACACTTTGGTTATACATTTGCTTTATTAGGTTATTAAACTATAGGCCTTTGTCTGATTTGATCATTTTTTTGGGTGTTTTTTTCTGTTGCCTTTGCTGTCTACTTCTAATAGTAGCTATTTGTACCTTCCTGTATACTTTATTTGAACTGTATGTATACTATAACCCATCTGCTGGCTATACTTGATGTAACTGAGGTTTTTTTACTTTTATCAGTGACATATATGCACAATTGTGATATTTTATTACAATTACCAAATAATGCTGCCTGTTAACATTTTAACAATTATGTTTTAATAACAATACGTTTTTTAGAAAAACTCAAGCACTTGTTTGGCAATCAGTCTTGTTTCTTATCTTATCTGCTCAACATTTCCTGTAATTATTCATCCTGTCTAGGAAGGTCTGAGCTCACATTTCAGTTAACCCTTTTAGCATTTTTCCTTTAATCATCTGTTAGTAAAATGCAGTTATAAAACACTTAGTATAATATTTGTGATTTGCATAACTATGCAAACGAAACATTATTTTACAATTAGCTTACATACTTTTTAACTTTTGATGTCAGTATTTTTTTATTTATTTAACTGCTCTATCATTAATTTTGCAAACACTGTTTGACTAATACCATCTGTGATTTTATTTCTCTTTTAAATTCAGAACTTTAACTGTTTGGTGTGGTGTTACTATGCAATTATAAAAAAAAAATGTAAAAAATAAATAGATAGCTTAACTAATACATGTTTATATTTATATTATTTATATTTGCTGCTGTCTGCCTGTTATTCTTGTGCATTGTATAAAAATAAAATACATGCATGTCAGTCCTGTGACTTTAAAGCTTTATACTTATTAACTATTCTTATTTAATGTTATACACTAGAACTGTTTTGTTTACCTTTTGACTATGCTTATGAGAATGGCAGTCATATGCTCTACTTTACTGTAGTATTGATAAATATCTTGCTTTAATTGAATGGAAGTTTTAAACATTTGAGAATGGTTTGTATTTTACCATCCTACCATGTATGCTTAACCATTTTCAAAACACAAGCATATTATAAAATATATCTCTTTTGTACAGATCAGCTGTAGTTTCCTGCTCTTTCCCAATGTATGTAGGAAGTCAGTCTTTGTCAGTTCAGCTAATTTATTTTCTTTTTCTTGTTACTGCTGTTCAAGAGTTTCCTCATGGTCTGCAATATGTCTCAGGAACCTGTTCTGCTGAATATGAAACTCCTATGCACCTTTGGAAAAATGTTTGTATAACTTGTCTAAGCTTCCTGAACTCATTGTGTCTGTCTCTTAGAAGTTTATTACATTCTTTTGTAACAAAATGTACTAGAGGTCCTGTCAGTAACTGATTTGACTCCTGTTGTAACTCTGAGATTAACCTTTAACATGTGGTGACAGGACATAACTGTTCAACATCTGAATTTAATGGAAACACTTTACCCTTAAAGGTCTGTATTCACAGTCTATCATTTTAAACATTTGTCATACTCCACATGGTTTTCTTTGAGATACCAGTCAAATATTGTAATACATTTGCATAATGCCTTACTATCAACCTGCCCTAATAAGGTTTTACATTTACTAATGTGCTGTGTATACCAACATTGCAATTTACTAAAGCTTGGTTTACTCCTGCATGAATTATGTCTAATAACATCCATACTATAAATGTGACACAGAAAAAAGTCTTGCCAGTTAGCAAGAAAACAGGTGATCAGGCTGTTGTTGCTGATGGCTGGAATTTTTTCAGAGTCACTTGAGAAGCTGGGGAAACATAACAGGCAGCGAACTGCTGTTAAAGAATTTATGGCACTGCGACTTTCCTGGACTTCAGGCTCAATCTGGATTCAGACGTCTGAAAAAACGTTACTCCTGCAAGCTGCATAAACTGGAGTACCCCTGTTTAGGATTTACACATATGTACAAATGTTAGTTACTGCAATTTGACTGAAGTGACCCTCTGCAGGGCTTACCCTTCCCTCTGTATTCGAACGCAGGTAGGCTCGTCATTGAAAAATTATTTTTATGTATGTAGCTGCTTCTATGCTGTGAAGAATTTGCTACATACATTGGGAAAGAGCAGGAAACTACAGCTGATCTGTACAAAATAGATATATTTTATAATATGTTTGTGTTTTGAAAATGGTTAAGCATACATGGTAAGATGGTAAAATACAAACCATTATCAAATGTTTAAAACTTCCATTCAATTAAAGCAAGATATTTATCAATACTACAGTAAAGTAGAGCATATGACTGTAACAAAGTCTTCTTAAGACACTCAGTCTTGCTGGCTGGATTCTGCTGAAATCAAAGTCTGGTTATAGTTGCATTCACAGTCTGTTGCATACAGAAACTTGCAGAATATACACTGATGAGAGAATATACTTTGCAGCATCAACTTAGAGCAGTAACAAATAACTTTTTATAATAAACCGCATGGACTAAAGTTGCAGCTTCAAGTAATGTTCCACTTTACTTCTCATATAGTACAGATGATGTGAGAGATATAATATTTACCTCGGGACAAATGTGTCCCTACCAATACCCCTAACATAACTGGATTTAATACAGACTTTATATATATTTTTAGTTAAACACACACCCTCTTGGTTTTGGAAAGATACTGCCTTGATGACACACATGCTGACACATCTGTTCTTGTGCAAATGCTGATAAGTTCAGAAAAGCATATTTTTAAGGAAACGCCTTGTGGATAAACACATGTACTGTTGTCCATTCTTTAAAGCAAGCAGATTAGGTTTTTTTCTGATATATCCTGTTTTTTTTTTTTACATTCTTGCCAAGTCTGTAAGAAGTCAGTTTTCTTGATGTGTGTGTAATACACTCATAAGCAAGTTCCTTATTTTTTTAAGCCACAGTCATTTAGTATGGATGCTAATCACATATTACTAAACTCTGTTTCTGCATTTAAGCAAGCTTTATCTTATTCCTTATTTATGTTGCATATTTGTAGCAAAGTTACTTTCAACCTTAAAACCTTGTTGAGCATAATCTTACAATGTTCATTCAAGATTTGAATGAACTTTCAGCACTGCTAACAGAGCTGACATACAAAGGTGTAACTTGGTCCTGGTCAGAACAACACCAAAGGGTATTTGATGTCCTGAAACAGAATTTAAGATACTATGATGTTCACAAACCTATAACTCTTTCTTGTGATGCTTTGAAGTTTGGTCTTGGAACAGTCATTCTTCAAGAGGGCAGACCAGTAGCCTATGCATCCAGAACTCTACCCCAAACTGAGATGCAGCATGCTCAGGCAGAGAAAGAATTCTTGGCAATTGTGTTTGCATATTCAAAGTTCTATGATTATATTTATGGCCACCCTATTCAAATTGAGACAGACCACCAGCCTTTGACACACAAAGATGTAACTTGGTCCTGGTAAGAACAACACCAAAGATCATTTGATATCCTGAAAAGGAGAATTGCCAGTCTATCCACTTTAAGATACTATGATGTTCACAAACCTGTAGATCTTTCTTGTGATGCTTTGAACTGTGGTCTTGGTACAGTCATTCTTCAGGAGGACAGACTAGTAGCCTATGCATCCAGAACTCTAACCAAACTGAGATGCAGTATGCTCAGATAGAGAAAGAGCTATTGGCAATTGTGTTTGCATGTTCAAAGTTCCATGATTAGATTTATGGCTGACCTGTTCAAACTGAGACAGACCACCAAAACTTGGTCATTATTTTAAAAGAGCCTATGCACACAGCTCCTGTGAGATTACAATCCTTGATGTTGAAATTGCGAAAGTACAATTTCCACTTGGTTTACACAAAAGGCAATCTTTTTATCTTGCTGATACTTTATCTAGATCCTCCAGAAAAAACACTGAACAGCATGAAAATTAAATACCTGATTTTGAAGTCATGGAAGTGAGAATTTTTTCTTCCGCACATCTTGATGAGCTTAGAACTCACATAGCTTCAGATCCATTTCTCCAGAAGCTCAACCACTTTATCAACTGAGGATGGCCGTCAAAGCAATCTTGTTTACCACCAGATGTGCAGCAGTATTTTCCTTACAGAGGCAAGATTTTAATGAAAGATGGTATCATCATGAAAGGTCCAAAACTGATTGCCCCAAAATCCTTGCAAGAGGAGTATATTAAAATCTTGCATGGTGGCCACCTAGGAACTGATTATTCCAAAAGAAGGGTGAGAGGACTAGTATTTTGGCCTTCTATGTCCAAAAGATATTGAGAAAGAACTTTCAGCTTGTTCTGTCTATAACAGAACTAAACCGCATCAGCAGAAAGGACCACTTCAGCTAAGCCAGATTCCTGAACTACCTTGATTGACAGTAGCTACAGATATTTTCAAATGGAATGTTCAACATTACTTGGTGTTAGTAGACTCTTATTCAAATTGGTTCAAGATTGACCTATTTCCTAATCTGACATCCAATAATGTCATTACAAAGTTGAAAAGACATTTTTCTGTCCATGGTAGTCCACACAAAGTCATTTCTGACAATGGTGCACAGTTTGCAAGTTAGCAGTTTAAAAGATTTGCTGAAACATGGGACTTTGTTTGTGTTATGAATAGTCCTGAATACCCACAATCAAATGGCTTAACGTGCAGTTCAAAGTGCAAAACAGCTGTTGAAAAAAATTGAAATGTGACAATACTGATGTTTTTTTAAATCTGACTAATCTCAGAAATATACCTCGCTACAATCTTCTTGGTTCACCTGCTCAGAGGTTAATGTTGAGACAAACCAGAACCACACTGAATTTGATGGTTCCAATTGGTAAAAACAACAAAACAGTAAAAGCTCAACTCCTAAAGAAGCGTTTGTCCCAAAAGTCCTACTATGATAAAACCAGCAAGCCTCTGAATCCATTAAAAGAAGGAGAGATATTGAGGATGCAAACAGCAAAAGGATTTGACCGAATAGGACTTGCGAACATTTGTGTGAAGAACCAAGAGTGTACATTATTGAGTCACAAGGCATGGAATTCAGACAGATTCAGAAACATTTATTACCGGTGTCTGAGACAGTGTTGCAACATTTTGCTTGTAACAAAGACACTAATTCTCAGAGTGATTTGTCCAATGTTCCTCCTCCAGGGAACATTTCATTGTCTGTTCCTGTTCCTGAAACTATCCCGGAAAATCCTCAAGAAGAACATTTCTCAGAGCCTGTCTCTGTTGATAAGCCCAGTTCTAATTATTACATTACAAGGTCAGGTTGTATCTCAAGACCTAATCCCAAATACATGGCAACCTGGACATGACTGTTATTGTTTGCGTATGTCTGTATAATGTGCATGCTCATCCAATTGTTATTTTCATTGCAGGACAGAATAGTCAAAGAGGGAGGATGTAGAACAGAGTGTGTGTTGTACCTTTAAGAACCATTCCAGTCAGTGAGCACACGCATATAAGTAATGAGCATGTGCAAGCAAGAGTGCAATTTTGAGTGAGCAGCTAGGGTGAAAGCATGCATGTCTGTAGTAGTCAGTCAGTTAGTTAGTTTGTTTACTTTAATGTTTCAGTCAACCATCCTGATGTGTTTGTGTGTAATAAACTGCTTAAATGAACACCCATCTTCATCGTCTTATTGAATACACAAGACGAGCGACAGGTGTAATGCAAGAGGATGCAGGGGTATTAACCTAACTCCTTTCTGACAGGCTCAGATAATACTTGGACCTACTAATGCATAAGACTGAACACTGTTCAAGGATGAGGAGGCTAACAACATCCTGATGCTTTTAGATCTGAAATTCTATGCTCAAAAGAAAAACAGCTTCCTATTGCTGTTATTTTCAAGACTTCACAAAAGTCTTGGATATTATAGTCTGGAATGTTCTGTTTAAAATAATGGAACCATATCCTGGATTAGAAAAAATAATATTAAAACAGATAAATATTAACATCCACTATACTAAATAACTCACAGAAGCATGCATTCATAAAATTGTGAAAATACTTAAAAAGTGTTTTTTTTATAATATGAACAGCCCAATTAAATGCACAGTCAAACTAGCTTATTAACATTTCATGCTTCAACCTTATGAGGGCCACAATGCTCATAACAATATTTATCTCAGGAAAGCTTTGTGTCTCAAGTTTACATTGTCAATTTATTTCTGTCATTGACAGTTCAGTATCAAAATTCCCCCACAAACACTTTTATAAGCAGCCCCAATAGCCTGAAAGTAAAATGCATGCTTGAAAGTGCCACTAAGCTCAGCCTAAACATGTATGGCACTTGTACTATATTAATTATTACTGCTGATGTCTGTCACACAAACTATTTGGGGAAATCTGTTAACTCACATTCATCATATAACAAGAAGACTCCATTTACAAGATATAATTGTTTTTTAACCATGGGTGTTCCAATAAGTCACAGTGGTCAATATACTTACAATAAGTACACTTTCCTCATTTCTAGATTTATAAAAGTCTTTGAGTGACAGATGCTTGAGAAGTCTACAGTAAATATTAAGTGTGCTAAGTATTTCACCCCAAATACAGTACTTCTTGTATCCAATAGTTGGTCTAGCACTACAAAATTTCTTTAAGCACTTACCAGTGTTTCTGTAAACACTCGGCTATGTTCCCACCATCACTGGCACATGTGGTGACAAAATGTGGTAAAATATCTGCCTCTCCCTGTCTGTACATTCATTTATAATGGTTCTGTTTGCTTCATATACTTTAAATATTGACAGTATATCACTCGTCTATAAATTAAGTTAATTGTGCGCCTATTTTCTCATAATCCACAACAAATATAGTCAAATTACAAACTCTCATAAATGATCCTTTCTGAATACTACATATTATGCAATTAAATATAATTCATACTCAAAAATCTGCACCCTGACTGGACAGTGTGAACAGCCTGCCCATTGTAAATGAAACATTTCCAATAGGAAGAAGTGAAGCTACCGCAGCCTACTACATACTAAATGTAAAAACACAAACAATCAAGCTGTACTCCCTTTAAAAATGATGCCAACAATCCATGATAAACAAAAATCTGCAACAAATGGGCTGCTATTTTTATAGGGTAAAAACAAGAAAAAGGCTGAAATCCACTGTGTCATTCCTTCAGAGTCTGATGAAGTCTGAATGTGAACAGACGAAAGCACTCACTCTGTGTAATAAAGTGTTGGTATGAAAGAATGATACAGTGGATTTTGGATTTTTTTTTCTTTTTATTTTGTTTTTAAAGTCCAGTGCCTGTTGTTTGCCCATTCTGGTTTTATTTTTATATAGTAAACTGCTTGTATTCTTCTCTTTTGAGAGAGTTTCTGTTATCTTCTCATGGTATTGGCTGCTTGTGTTTTACTGATATACTGAATAAACATTAACATGTATATACCCTACTCTTGTGCATTTTATCAGTTAAATGTCCACTAGCCAAGAAGAGGTAGAAGGAAACTGAATTACATTCACACAATTACATTATTTTAAATAAACATAATAAAATTATTTTTACATAATACCATTGTATGATAGCAATAACTCATGGTCAGTTGTGGGCAGTATAGAATTTACCCAGAGATGGCTTTGTTTGATTACCTGGGCTCCACTCAAGCAACAGAAGGCATGAATAAAGCTAACATTACCCATACCCAAATATGAAATGTGGCCATTGCTAAAGTATAGTCTTATGATGGCAACTAGTAGCATATCATAAACTATTAGAGTCCACAGCAAGCTGGTAAAGGTGACCTTTCCACATCTCCTCATTTGTACATCTAGATATGGATGCTTCTCTCTATTAACTTCATGTTTAAAGGATATATCCTCACAATTACTGTTAAGATAATTAATACATTTATTTTTTAACATTTCTTGCCTTGCATATGTTGTTGCGTCTTTCGGCTTTTCCTGGTTAGGGGTCACCACAGAGGAACTCCGGTCCGCTAATGATTGGCAGTAGATTTTTATGTGCCGAGTTGCCAGCCCTGACGCACAACCTTCAACAAAGGTACGCCCATTCATGCATGTCTCCAGACAGAAGACACTCTAACTGAGAATCGAACGGGACAATGTCTTACTGTGAGGCGACAGCACTACCGCAGCACCACCACCACAGTATATATACATTTGCTTTAAATAAAGCATTAGAACTGAGCATTTTTACACCAATCATTTTTATAAATACAATGCTGTTCCAAATATACTTAAGGACATGCACAACTGGGTGACACAGTAGCACCTATAACAATGCAGTTTTACTGTCCCAATAGCTTTTTATTATGCAAAAATATTTTTAGTATCTGCTCCACAAATATTGAGCTCTATAGACACATCTATCTTCAGGAGCTAACTATAGACTGAAGTGCTACAAATGAGTTCAAAGGTTTTCTGTGGGTCAGCATGTCTTTGTGGTTGTCTAAACAAATAGTAATAACAAGTTCTCTTTTAACATTTTGGATGCTAATTTTCATTTTGTTCCCTATGCATGCATACCTTTTGGACTGCAGTATCATAATGAAATTTTGACCTAGAAGCATTTTTTTATATATATGTTTTTTTTTTCTTCATGCCTGCTCACCGTCATACCCTTTTTATGTATGCAACAACAGTCCCACAGTCCCCAAAATGCCTCTCTCCTCTTGTGCCAGAAACATAAATTTAGTAATTATGGCACTCCCCATCTTCCAAGCACCACAGTAAACATTCATAAAGCATTATATATTTGTTGAACTTAAAAATACTCAGTTCACAAGTTTTTTTTATTTATTTGTTATCTCTGCTGTCTTAGTCATAATTACTGATTGGCATTCAAGTTTGTTTTATCACTAATATTTCTCAGAGTGCCACATGATGTGAAACTAAGTCATATTGTCAGAAGCTACACAGATCCAATTAACTTAACTTATGCCAGTGGAATGCAGTTTGACCCATTAACCAGGTGGCTATGTGGCAGCGTATGTTCCTCCAACATTCCATGAGAGAGGATTTCCAGCACAATGTAAAGAGCTTTGATATAGCTGCTGTCATTTGGACCTGTAAGAGTTTCAAGGCCACTTGCCATATTGGATTCTACATATCACCACAGGTTAGATTCTGGCATGACTGGTTTCATAAGAGGTGACCTTCAAAGCAATAAGCAAGAAAAAGTGCATTTACTGTAGAGATTATACATCAGTGTTGTTAACTCCCATGCCTCGCTATCCTTACTGCTGAGAAAAATATCTAAACAGTGCAGTCATGGTAGAAAACTATAACCTAGAAGTTAGAAATAATCCTGAAAAAAGAAGAAAATGTAGAATAAAAATAAAGAAGAAAATACAATTATTGCTAAAGTAAAATCTAGAAGGCAAGTGCTTTGCTTTGCATGGTATTAACAGAGTGTAAAGTGATACATCTTACTCATCGTGCTGACGAGGAGGGGGCAGCTCATACAGCTGTCCACATTCAGCTGCAGCCTGTTACTGAAGTTAGTTTCAGCAACAACTTCTCCCTTGAGCAGCTGCAAAGAAATAGGTCTTTGATATAGTCCAAGACTGGCTGCCAAATTCTTCATGCTGATTATTTGAAAAAAAAAAATTCCTGTTCCCATTTCTGGATCATGGCCACTGCTGTCTAGTTTATTTCCCATGACTGAATTTTTGATAAATGATGCTGTAATGAAGGAACATCAGTGCTTCTGTGTGCATGCTGACAAGACAAACTGTGATATGGCTGCAATCACGTATTTATTTCGGTGTTTGGACCCTTCATATATTTCATAACTATAGCATGGAATATTTGTATACTACTAATAAATAACAAGCATCCTTTTTTTAATAATAGCGATGGTGTTTCAACAAAAATGTGCGATTCGTCTGATGACATTATTCTTTTACACAATACTGGAGTCTATCAGCATTATCTGATTTAATGTATGGAGTATAAATAAGACAATGGGTTTGGGATTTGGAAGAAAACTGAATTTACTCTGTAAGTGAAGTCACTACACTTCACATACACTCTTTGTCAGATGGCCCAGTCATGTGATTCAAATCTTCATGAGGCAGATCTATTTAGTGGCAAATCTTTATACTTGTAATTATTAAAAGAGAATGCATGGATATGTTAGATAGCTGTGTGTAAAAATACAAAGATGCTGAGGTCTGATGGTCTGTTCAAATGTTAAGACAGCCCCCCCATGTGAGTACCCTGTCCTTTCTCTTTGCTATGCTTGCTCTGTCCCAGGACACTTTGAACCACTGTAATAATGTAGATCCACTCCTTTTGATCAGTGTACTTGTTTAAGTAAAGCATTTATAATGTGTTGTTTAACGTGATTATATAACTGTTGGTTTGGGAGTTTCATTCCTCACTCATTGTTATGCAATCTCAGAATTCATATATATAAAGTTTAAGGGGATGCTGTTCACCATGTGAGGGTAGCAAGGGGGTTGCCCACCTGCAAAACCAATAAAAAAGATGAATTTGTGTGTTCTTTTGCACTGTGTTTAGAGATTACCATTAATATGAACTGATCATCATGCGATCTTCAGAACTGCATGCGATGTATACTCTGTTGACCACTTGTCCTATTACCCACAAGCTATACTATACTAGTTCCTCAAAAATACACTCCAGGACCTTTGCACCATCCCATGCAGAGTGCATGTCTGAGACAATAGTACAGTATAACTTATGGGCAACAGGACAAGTGATCAGAGCGTACATCGCATGCTGTTATCTGCCAGCTTAAAAAACATCTCCCCTCCTTTCTCTTCTCCATTCAACTGAACACCTCCCACACCCCCATCAGCAATGTGATGAATTCAAATCTCACACACCATTTCCACATCTTTTCCACTGTAAACATGCTCAGCTTTCTAAATTTCTCTTCATATATACTCCTTCAGTTCCCTTCTCAAAGTTACACAGCTCTGCATTGCATTCCTCCTGCAGCCTAACTTCCCTTCCTTCATGATGCTGCATAACTGTGTGCAGTATTCTAAACACAGCCCATAGCCCCCAACTGTCTAGAATTGTATCTCATACTTCTGATCTGTTCCTCATAAAATTTTAGGTTTTCTGGCAAAACATTGAGGGCCAAAGTCAGTAAATAATGACATGCACATGAGTTTCAGACTTCATATAATTAAAATACATTCTAATGCAAAACGTGTTATTCTAGCAACATTTTTACATTTATAAGAGCAGTAGTTAAAATCTGTCCCTGATTTTGGGCCTTTGCTCCCCCCCCCCCCCCAATATTTCTGGCTTTGACCAAACGTGTTGCACTTAAGAGGTTGAAATGTTTAATGCAGCTTTACTAGTGCCCTGGCACAAAGGAAGGATGGACTTAACACCAGTGCAATCTAGTCTCCACCCTATGTACCCTTGTAGCCTACTGGACTTTTCACTCGCCTTTCACAATGCATTATATGATTCAGCTGAGGTCTGATTATTTATTACTCCTAAATTATTTTTTCCTCCTCCATTCTGCTTATGGTTCCTGCAGCAATACTGTTTGTTTTCATTGGGCCAGCTCCCCCAATGTCATCACTTTGCATGCTTTGATATTAAATCCTACATGTAGTCTGTTTGACTGCTGAACTATCGCTGTCATCATTATAAATACAGTAACTGCAAAGTTGAGCTTTGTTGAAAGTCAAGGCTGTTTTTTTTTTCTGATGAGTGTCTCTGTGAACCTGAAATGGATGCAGAGAATACTGAAAAGTGAGTGCCTTATGTACAGTAAAGTAGCCATTTAGGTGCACTTGTTTTTCGTCTATGGCTGTGCGACTGTGTGAAGTTAATATGTTTAAGTAAGGACGCATAGGTTTGAAGCCTCCACAAGGTGGACATAGGCTTGCCCATGCAGAATAAAATGTTGGTTATCTGTTTGTTTTGATTTTATTTTGCATTTATGTCGGTTCACATTCTGTTGGTTTTGATTTTAGTTTTGGCTTCTTTGTTTAGGTTGTCTTTGTTTTGACAAAAATCCTAAATCCCTGCAGCCATCTGTTCACCAACAATACAGGTGTGTCAGACACAGCAGTCCTTGTCCATGAGCTGTGCAATAATCTTTGCATCATCCACATACAAGCTGATCTTGTCATCTTTACTCACTGAAATATCTGACTTAGGTATCATAAACAAAACTGATCCCTGCAATGCATCCTTATGCAATCAGCTGATTACTGACTGTTTTCCTGACATTTCCTTCTCACAAGTACACTCCTTTTCCAATCTTCTCCAACATTTTGATCCTTATTACCAAAAAACATTAATGTTTCAATCAGTATCTAGTGCCCCCCACCCCCGTGGTAACCCAATCATAAGAACAGTAGCCAGTAAACTAGCACTCAAGACCTTTTCCACCAAACTACCACAAAAGCTTTTTCCCATGACATTTCCTAGAAAAAAGACATAAGACTAGCAAGATTTCAGTTACTTAACTGTTTTCTAGATCCTAATCAGTACAAGAGAAGCCCATGTCTTCATCCTGCACTGCTCTTGCACAACACTGAGTGCTAATGAAAGATAATAAAGGTATTCCTGTGGTGCACAGAGCACTGCTGTAAACACTTCTAATAGTCTGAGCACTGCTGTAAACACTTCTAATAGTCTAAGAGGCAGCAGTTCTGCATCTTATAAACATCTCTCCTGAAATACTCATTGACTTCCTTCTCTACTTCCTCGCTAGTCACTCTTCTGTCTGTCAACAGTCATAGCTGCTCTACAGTTACATGCTGGCATTAGGCTTTGTAGGTGCTGTATAAATACATTTAGAGGTGAGCAATTATTTCAGTAAATCTTCTTGATGTTCAGCACTTTCAACTTCCGACATGCTCCAATAAATCAACCATATGCTTATTCCTCCTACATTTCAGCATACCTGAAATTTTATTTCACTAAATGTTATATCACTACATTGTCCCCCTTGCCATCTCCTATTCTAGAACTAGCTTGGCCTGCCAGATAACCAATTTATGTGGCATTGTTCATAGGCTTTTTTTCATCCTAACCCTCCCCCCCCACACACACACACACACACACTTTATATCCTTTTATAGTCTTCTACTTTTTAACAGTATTCTGTCTTACATCTCTCCTTAGTCATATTGGTTCTCTCCTACTCCCATAATTCATTTTTTACCTGATGCAGAATTATTTCCCTCCCTTAGTCCCTTATTAATGCAGACACACAGCTCTTCCACTGTTTCAGATCCTGTTCCACCCTTCCATATTACTGAACATCGTGCTTCTTAAAAAAGCAACATTCATTCTAATGATTCCCAAAACTCTGTCGTAGTGATATGTCCCAGCATTATTCTAGAAAAGGTAAATGACACAATCGTTTGTCTGTGACTGTCACAAGTCAAGTAACCATATTCCATCTGCTTCAGTAGGACTAGATCAAAGATGTAACCCTTGCATGCTGGGGACCTCAGACTCTGCTACAGTATAGTCTCCCCCATGTTTGCATTATTTCCATCTCCCTCCATATCTTGATGTAGTTGCATCCAACTAAATTCTTGGAAGAGCAGCATCTCAAATGGTTACATATCTCCTCCTCTTTTCAGTCTCCCCCTTTATCTAAATGTACCTGCAGTCAATGCTTGGAAGAATAGCATCTCCTATGCCTTTGTATCTGTTTTCCCTTCTGCTCAGCTTGATTTTAAAGTTATCATCATCCTTTGTTCTTATATCTGGTGGCCTCTATACCATAAGTACCTACCAGAGGAACCCTACTTCCTGCTTCAGCATGAAGGTTCTGTTTGCTGCCCAGCATTTTCTTTGTCATTGTTGTGATGAGCCACCACTGGACCAGTAGTCAAGGAGCCTCAATCCTCACCAATAGCACCAGTGAGGGGCGTACACATTGGGAGAATGACAAGTACACACACAGTAATGTGCAATTTCCCTTAAGAGTGCACAGAGACCACCATCAGTCCGGGGCTGGTTTCTCCCTCTTTCTCCAGATCCCCAATAAGACTGCCTGCTGGCACTCTCTGTGTCCAACCAGTGCTTCATGTCCCTGGCCAAGTAGCACACACTCTTTGAGGTTTGATTTGCACACACACGCAAACACACACACACACACACACACACACACACACACACACACACACACACACACACACACACACACACACACACACACACACACACACACACACACACACACACACACACACATACACACACACACGTCCATGCATGCTCATGCCTGGGAAAGGCTGACACAAGTTTACTAACTATGCCCCCTTTTGCCCAGACTATAAGGTAGTTATCACTGTCACAAGCCAACTCCTTATCAGCTACTTTAAGGCCCTTAACAAAGGGTGTCTAATTTTACTATGTAATATTAATATTAATACAATGGCAGTTTGACCAAGAGCAAGGCTATTAAGAGTGGCCCACGCAGTGTCACCAAATACATATGCAAGTACTCTGAAAACTTAAATATCTCTAGACAGATTAGCCACAATGAAAGGTTTAAATATATTTAATAATAAATAATGAAATAACAAGAAAATACTCAGTGTATAATCACAGTGACATCAGAGTTCAAAATCACAGGAAATATTTAAAACAACATTGCAGGACAGTCTCAAATAAATAAAGAAAATATCTAAACTAAGCGTTGCTATATTCCTGACTATATCCAAGAGAATTATACTGTTCCCTAGTAACTTTCTTCATCAGAACAAGGCAGATGTGGTGAATGGTTCTGGTCAAGTCCAAGACAGAATACAGAATGCTGTCTGTCTCTCAGAGAGTTCTCAAATTAATACCTCAAATATTACTGCTGGGATAACTTGCAGAATGACATCGTTTCTTGTCATTTGACTCCTAGTTCCCAGGTCCAAAACACCCATTGAGTACAGCTGGTAGCATTTAGTAACTACCTGTAAAAATACATAGACAAGGGCTTTTCCACAGATCATTGTCAGATGCTGGAAGTCATAAAACAATAAAACACTTCCAAGAGAATACAGAAAGTTCCCTAGTTTTAGACATTTTGTCTCCTTGCTGCATTGAAACTGAAGATATCATCTTTTATTGCATAGCCATTAAGTAATTTAATTTCAGCTTGTTTTCTAAAATTTACAAGACTGAAGTTAACCTTCTGTATCCCAGTTTCCACTGTTAAAATATATACATTTAAACAGTTACAATTATGCAAGTACATTTCTGTTCTTTTCCAGTTGGGTACACTGTGGTTACATTTCAAACAGCACGTTTCAAATACCTTCAAACAGTTTGATATACACATGACATACAGTTCTAATATATTTGTAACACTAGCATCTTATATACATCATGTTGATATTCACAAATGACATATAATTATTTACATAATTCCAGATAGCTGGGCTGGCAGTATCTCCCTTTGTCACAATCATCATTCTTGGTCTTTCTGCAGTGCCTTGTTTCCCATCTGGGATGTACACTGTTATTCCCTTCATCACTTTCCTTTAGCCTCTCTCTTCCACAACTTTGTTCATGTCTACTGTAACAATAGCACATAGTGTTAGAAGGAATCAGAAATCTATAAAAATTGAGATTGTGCCCTTAAGGCAGACACAAATTACAAACAAAACCAGAAACTAATACCAGAAATTTTTTAGCTATCTGTGATTTTATTGTTAGGCATACAGACTGTCTAGTCATCAGAATGGCAAAGGACAAGGTTGCCATCAGTTGTCTCTTAAATGCAAGGGCTAGTGACATCAAAAGGGTCCTCCAGATCCTGAAAAAATATAGAATGAGAGCATAATCTTGTCACTTGATATTGGGGTAAATTACCTCAGGTGATTCACCTTGGAGGAAATGAACAAAGACATGATAGCACTCTCATTATATATTCTCAAAGTGGGGAGATCTCTTATTTTGAGTCATATTCTAACCTCACTTACAGTGATGCCTAAATACAAACCAGCCATTACTGGTCTCAATGACTGGCTATATAAATGTGGTCGTTCTAAGGGGATCTAGTTTGTGACAGACAGGAAGGACATAGACAGATGTTTTTGCTTCATCAAGGACTGGTTGTCTCTGTCCTTTTAAGTTTTCTCAGACTGATAACTTCTACCACTCTTATAGTACTTTTTAGACAAATTGAAATTACTCAACATTGCAACCTTATGCATTCCAATCTGCCATGTGTCAGGGTGATTATGCTCAACACAAGAAGCCTCAGAAGTAAAATGTCTGACTTGGAAACTTCTTTACCTTGACAACATACACATCTATGCAGGTAATGAACCCCGTTTCCAAGTTATGGAAATTCCTCTTTCTATTTTGGAGTTAACTGTATATGATTTATTCAGATCCACAAGTAGCAACAAGGATCATGTCCAAATATATTAGGTATGTTATACCTATGTATTGTTGTCACAAAAGGAACTACTGCCACCCCAGATGTCTGGAATTTTGTAAATAATTCTATGTCATTTGTGAATATTGATATTATTCATACAGAAGTGTGTGTAAAGATGTAAAGTACTGAGCTAAGATGTAACCACAGCATGCAATCCTGGCTTAGAATAGAAATGTATATAAACTATTGTAATTGTGTAAATGTATATGTTTTAAAAGTAGAAACTAGAACATAAAGAGTTAACTTGCAAAAGTTCAAGAAAATAAGTTGAAATTAAATTGTTTTATGATTGTGCTATAAAAGTTGTCTTTCAGTTTCAGTAAACAGGATACAGGATGTCTACACTAGGGGACTGTCTGTGTTGTTTTGTAAGTGTTTTCTTGTTTTATGTCTTCCAGCAGCTGCAAAGATCTGAAGGCTATGTATTTTTACAGACAGATGTTAAATGTGGGTAGTTTCTGAAACTGCCGGGGGGTTTCTTGGGAATTAAAAGTCAGGTGACAAAAAGTGACATCATCCAAGCTAACCCAGCAGTAATATTTGATATTAATTGAAAAACTCTCTGAGAGAGAGAGAGAGAGAGAGAGAGAGAAACTGGGCATTTTGTATCTTGCCTTTGACCTAGAAACATTCACTCATCACCACCTTCTGACCTTGCCTTGCTGTAAGTTTTTAGGGCATAGTAACTCTTTTAGATTCAGATAGGAATATAGTAAAATATGGGTTAGGTGTTTTCTTTATTTATTTGAGACTGCCCTGCAATGTTGTTTTAAATATTTCCTGCGATTTTGAACTCTGATGTAACTGATTACTTCCTGAGTATTGTCATGTTCTTTTACTATTTATTTATTATTAAATAAATTTAAGCCTATCTTTGTGGCTGATGTCTGTGAGACATATTTAAGCTGTTAGAGTACTTGCATTTCTATTTGGCGACACTGTGCAGGCCACTCCTAAATAGCCTTGCTCTTGCTCAGACTACCATTTGGATTATTAGTAAAATTACACAGTAGGATTGGACACCTTTTGTTAAGGGCCTTAGCGTAGCTGATAAAGAGTTGGCTGGTGGCAGCTGGAACTAGCTTATAATCTGGGAAGAAGGGGACATAGCTAGTAAGCCTGTGCCAGCCTTTCCCAGGTGTGTGTGCATGTGTGTGTGTGTGTGTGTGTGTGTGTGTGTGTGTGTGTGTGTGTGTGTGTGTGTGTTTGTATATAAATCAAATTTTAAAGTGTGTGTGCATCAGCTACTTGGGCAGGGACACGAAGCACTGGTTGGACAGAGGGGGTGCTGGAGGTTTTGGTTTGGGACTCAGCTGCGATCTCATCCCTATACCTGTGCCAGTGGGGAGTCTTATTGGGGATCTGGAGAAAGAGGGAGAAAGCAGCCCGAGACTGACTGTGATCTCTGTGCGCTCTTAAGGGAAATTGCACATTACTGTGTGTGTACTTGTCATCCTGTCAGTTTGTACAGTCCCCACTGTTGCCAGTGGTGAGGTTTGAGGCTCCTTGATTACTGGGCCAGTGCAGGGGTGTCACATATTAATTGGTTGGCAGTGGTGGTATAGCCACATCACATATTAATTGGCTTGTAGTAGTGTGGATATTGAATTCCTGTAGCCTGTAAACAGTGGTCACTGAAGGTGTTTGTACTCTCAATCATCCACACAGTGAACATTCAGAGTTTCATATCACAATTGTTTTATATATATTTTTTTGTTAGCTTAGTTAGTCAGGGAGAGCAGGCAAGCATGTCAGCAGAGGAGTATGGCAGGCGGACAAGGAGCCAGTTATCTCAGATGTGCAAGGCTAAAGGACTGGTGCATGCCAACCTGACTAAGGCAAAAATGATTGTAAGCTTGGGCACAGCTGCATCACAGAACAGCAATCAGGAGGAAAACCAGGCTAGCCTTGGAGATGTCTCAGAAAATGGACAGTTCATCCTTTCCACAAAGGACTTAAAAATCCATCTGGAGTTAAAGAGACTTGAACTGGAGGCCAAGCATTTGGAAATAGAAGCAGCAGAAAAACTACAACTTCTGGAAGCTAAGGAGAATGAGAGGCAGAGCCAACATAAAAAGGAGATGCTGACTCTTTGACAGGGTCATGGAGTTAGTGGGAAAGGGAGTAACTGAACCCCAAAAGCAACAAAGGTCAGTACATTTCTTCCACAATTTACAGAGGGGGATAATTTTGATAGTTTCATTCATATGTTTGAAAGGGTATGTAAACAGTATAATGTTGACCAAGGGCTCTGTGTACAGTTCCTGACCCCTTTACTCCATGGTAAAGCTGTAACTGCTATTTCTAAATTGTTTGATGCTTATTGCTTAAATTATAATACTGTGAAGAATTGTTTTAAGTTAACATCTGAAGCTTATAGGAAAAGTTTTGTGAGCATTGACATAAGGCAGATGAAAGTGTGTGTGAATATGTTCCCGAAGTAAGCACTTATTTTCATAGGTGGGTGAGTGGATGTCAGGTCACCACTTTTGAAGGGCTGGCAGACCTTTTGGTGAGGGAACAAGCCCTTAGCACTTGGCCTGAGGACATGAGAATCTGGTTAACTAATAGGCAATGCAATACTGTAGATGAGTTGGGGAAGCAGGGAAACTTATACCTAGCACACAGAGCATCACTACACAGGCAAGGAAATCCAGTGCTGCTCATGGGTCTAAGGGAACACATGGTGGGCAGCCCAGACTGCCCCAACAGAGTCTGCCAGTAGCAGGGAAGCCACTAGTCCAGGTACACATCCAGGACCAAGGGTTAAATGTCTTAAATGCAACCAGTGGGGCCATGTAGCACATATATCTATATATATATATATATATATATATATATATATATATATATATATATATATATATATATATATATATGTATATATATATATATATATATATATATATATATGTATATATATGTATATATGTATATATATTTATTTTTATTTTTTATTTTATTTAACATTTGTTGACCGGAATGTCCGACTAGGTTCCACAGATGCAAACTCCACAGAAGGCACCCCCCCGGAGAATCGAGACAGAGAACTCTTGCTGTGGCGACATTAACTACCGCTGCACCACTATATATATATGTCTATGGAGGCAAGGTGGGGAACAAAAGGTGGGAGAGCCAGTAAGTGGGAATGACAGAATGCCAACAGTAAGTAGTCTTGAGACAACAAGGGAACCAAGCTACCACAAGAGGTTATATTCTTTCTTAGAAAATGGTGAAAGGCCACTGCTAAGAGAGATACAGTCTCTGACATAACCATTGTGAGGCCTGCAATGGTTAAAAAGTAGCAGTACTTGCTTGGGCAGTCTACTCCAGTCAGAGCTTTAGGAGGGGTGCCATTCCATATACTTTTGGCTAGGGTTCACCTTGACTGAGATGGTGGAAAAGGAAGCAAGCAAGTAGGTGTGTTTGAGGATATCCATGCAGATGTCCTGACAGGGAATGATTTTGATAATACAGTACCCTGTGTGCATGCAGTTACATGCAGTCAGGATGGAGACAACCATATGGGTCTGGTAGCCAGGGGGAGACCCAGAGAGACCGCATACTTGCAGCCAGGACTGGTGAGGTGGTTACTTCAGGAAGGAAGCTAACCAGTAGCAGTGAGACTGAAGGTGAGTCACAGTTGATTGTGAGTACTGATGTTTTCTTGGACAGAGTCACCTCAAGGGCAGAGATGAGTAGTAGTACCCAGGCTGACAGTGAGGCACTGCTATCAGAGGATACCAGACTTCCTGTGGAAGGGAAGCTGGGAAAGGTTACAAAGAGAGAGTTGAGAAAGGGTCAGCTCTCAGACCCTACATTACAAGGCCTGAGGGAGGTAGCCAGTGATGCACCTGATTCTCAAGGGAAAGGGCAATCTGTATATTGGGACAAAGGGTTACTGTATAGAGAGTGGACCTATGAGGGGAGGGCTAGAGGGTGAGAGAATACAGCAGCTGGTAGTGCCCAGAGCCAACCATCTGGCACTTCTGGCCATAGCCCATGATATTCCCTTTGCAAGTCATATGGGCATAATGCATACAAAGAGACATATTATGCAGAACTTTTATTGGCCTGGGATGTCCAGAGATGTAACATGGTACTGCAGGACCTGTGAGGAGTGCCAAAAGGTAGGCAAGTTAGGAGACTAGGTGAAAGTGCCTTTGATGCATTTGCCTGTGATCGAGGAGCCATTTCAGAGGGTAGCTATGGATATTGTGGAGCCTATGAGTACCCCAAGTTCTGCAGAGAAAAGGTATATCCTAGTGGTAGTAGATTATACTACCAGACACCCTGAGGCAGTGGCTCTGTTCTCCACTGAGGCAGAAAAGGTGGCAAATGCTTTGTTAGAGATTTTCAGCAGGGTAGGTTTCCCAAAAGAAATACTGACTGACAGAGGTGCCAATTTCATGTCAGACTTGCTGGCTTGTCTGTGGAAGCTCTCTGGGGTGAAGCACCTAAAGACCACCCCCTACCATCCCCAGATTAATGGTCTGGTTGAGAGGTTAAACCCTACACTCAAGATAATGCTACGGACATTTGCAGACCAGTTTAAGAGGGGAGTGGGACAAATATTTGCCCCATCTGTTGTTTGCTTACAGAGAGGTTCACTAGGAATCCATAGGTTTTTCACTCTTTGAGTTGCTGAATCAGCATAGAGTGAGGGGACCTCAAGATTTGATTCATGATGAGTGGGAGGGTGAGTGTGAATCCCACACGGAGTCTGTTGTGGCATATGTTCTAAACCTCAGGACAAGGCTCAGGGACCCACTGAACACTGAAGGTGTTATAAGAGATCTGGGGACACAGGTTGACAGCAACCTCTCCTTCAACCACCACATTGCCACTGTGGTCAGAAACTCCTTCTATGTGGCACATCTCATTACCAAGGGTTTTGCATCCAGAAAGGAAAAAGTTCATCATCTCTCTCTACTCTTCCCTCATTAGGTTAGTCATCGAGTATAATGCCCCATTTGGCATGTACTTCACTAGACACATGCAATAGCTGGAAAAGCCACAAAAGTACCTCATGAAGAGGATCCTTGGCCTTAAACACATGTCCTACATGGACAGACTCAAAAAACTCCAGCTATTCTCTGTCTCATATCGTCTACTAAGAGGCGATCTCTGCTTGACTTACAAAGCCATGTCTGACCCATCTCTGTTAGAAATGCTACATCTAAAGAAATCCCAAACCCTCCGTACCACATGCTCCAGAGACTTCAACCTTATTATCACAAACAACAGAACATACTGGAGGGACAGGTTCATAACCCAGAGACTGCCTATGCTCTGGAAAAGACTTCCCATGCATGTCAA
Source organism: Protopterus annectens (assembly GCF_019279795.1). NCBI lineage: Eukaryota > Metazoa > Chordata > Ceratodontiformes > Protopteridae > Protopterus > Protopterus annectens. The sequence goes on along the minus strand of NC_056739.1, from coordinate 402,553,636 downwards.
GCAGAGCAGCTCACTGGCCCTCTTCAAGAGATATCTTGATGAGTGGATGGGAAATAGAAAGTTCACCCCGGGATCACTCCAGTGGCTGTACTTGATATAGGCAGTGGGAATTAACATCAGACAACATGATGGCAGGGCACTTTTGTGGGCTAGACTTGTAAAGGCTCCAGGGCCTAGTACACAACTATGAACCTATGAACCTATGACCCTACAAAGTGGTAAGGAAGGTCAGTGTTGTTAACTACATGGTAGAACTGCTAGGCAGGAGGCAGGAGCATAAACTGTACTGTGTTAACATGATGATAGGGAGGCCTTGTGCTGAGTATTTGCAGTGAATGGCAGGAGGAGTCAGAGGGGGATCTGGTGACTGATCTCCTCAGTGATGCTCAGACTAACACCTAAGTGGAAGGGGTAGCAATGTCTCAGCAGCTATCCCCTACCTAGGTTCAAGAAATCCAAGCAGTGTTACAGCAGTTTGGGGACATGTTCACTGGAAAACCATGGTGCACCCACCTGGTGCAACACCATGTGGATACAGGACCCCAAAGGCCTATTAAACAAGCCTGAGTGGGAAAAACAGACTCTGAGGGAGGAGATTCAGGAAATGTTGGAAATAAGAGTAATTCAGGAGTCCAGCAGACCCTGGGCCTCACAGTGGTGCTGGTACCAAAGAAGGATGGCAGCACCAGATTCTGTGTGGACTACAGGAAATTAAATAGTCACACAGAGTCAGATCCTTACCCCATGCCCAGGACAGATGAAGCCCTAGAGCAGCTGGGTGGGGCTAAGTATCTTACCACTATCGATCTTACCAAGGGTTACTGGCAGGTGCCCTTGACTCCCAGCACTAGAGAGAGGTCAGCCTTTGTGACTCCTTTTGGCTTGGATGATTTCATGAAGATGCTCTTTGGTATGAAAAATGCCCTGGCAACATTCCAGAGGCTGGTAGATTGTATCCTAGCAGGAACAGGAGATTTCACCCTTACTTACCTGGATGATATTGGTTTCCACAGCCCATCCTGGCAAGAGACTACAGAGGGTAGGGTTGACCATTAAGCCCAGCAAATGTCAGGTGGGTATGGCAGAGGTCTCCTACCTGGGACATAGAGTGAGGAGTGGTAAGATCAGGCCAGAACCTGCCAAAGTGGAAGGCATTCAGGCATGGCCTGCGCCTGTTACCAAACAGCAGGTAAGGGCATTCTTAAGGACAGCAGGGTACTACAGAAAGTTTGTCCCCAATTATAGTACCATAGCTGCTCACCTAACAGATCTGGCAAGGAAAACCAAGTCAGATAAGGTAGTGTGGACCACAGCATGTGAGCAGGCATTCCAGAAGCTTATAGGAGCTTTGGGAGGACCCCTTGTGTTAGCCAGTTTAGATGACAGCCAGGAATTTGTTGTGCAGCTGGATGCTTCAAACCATGGTGTGGTGCGCTGTACTCAGCCAGGTCTCCACAGAGGGAGAGGAGCACTTAGTGGTATATCTCAGCCATAGGCCCCAATCCAGGGAAGAATCTATGCAGCTGTAGAAAAGGAAGATCTAGCTATAGTGTGAGCACTGCAGAAACTTCAGCCTTATCTGTATGGAAGGAAATTCACTGTAGTTACAGACTACAATCCCTTAGCATGGCTACATTGAGCCAGCCAGCAAAATGCCAAGTTACTAAGGTGGAGCCTAGGGTTGCAGGCATATAATATGACGGTGCAGCACCTCACTGGGGTTAGCAATGCTAATGCAGATGGGCTCTCAGGACAGGGAATGGGGTGAGGAATTCCCACATAGTCAACCCTCTCAAGCAACATTTCTCAAGGGTCACTTGAAAAACTAGCTTGAGTTTTTTTTTTTTTTTGGGGGGGGGTGTCACAAAAGGAAATACTGCCAGCCCAGCTATCTGGAATTTTGCAAATAATTCTATGTCATGTGTGAATATTGATATAAGTCATACAGAAGTGTGTGCAAAGGTGTAAAGTACTGAGCTAAAATGTAACCATAGCATGCCCTGCTAGCTTAGAATAGAAATGTATATAAATTATTATAATTGTGTAAATGTATATGTTTTAACAGTAGAAACTAGAACATAGAGGGTTAACTTGCAAAACTTTAAGAAAATAAGCTGAAATTAAATTGTTTTACGATTGTGCTCTAAGAGATGTCTTTCAGTTTCAGTCAACAGGAGACAGGATGTCTACACTAGGGGACTCTCTGTGTTGTTTTGTAAGTGTTTTATTGTTTTATGTCTTCCAGCGGTTGCAATGATCTGAAGGCTATATATTTTCACAGAGTGGTATTAAATGTGGGTAGTTTCTGACACTGGGGGGGGTTTAGCTTGGGAACTAAAAGTCAGGTGACAAAAAGGGATATCATCCAAGCTAACCCAGCAGTAATATTTGATAATTTAAGAACTCTCTGAGAGAGAGACTGGGCATTTTGTATCTTGTCTCTGACCTAGAAACATTAACTCATCACCATCTTCTGCACTTGCCTGCTGTAAGTTTTTAGGGCATAGGAACTCTTTTAGATTCAGATAGGAACATAACAAAGTATAGCTTAGATGTTTTCTTTATTTGAGACTGTCCTGCAATGTTGTTTTAAATATTTCCCATGATTTTGAACTCTGATATTACTGATTACTAACTATTGTCTTGTTCATTTACTATTTATTTATTGTTAAATATATTTAAACCTATCTTTATGGCTGATATCTGTGAGACATATTTAAGCTCTTGAAGTACTTGCATATCTATTTGATGACACTGTACAGCCCACTCCTAAATAGCCTTGCTCTTGGTCAGACTACCATTTGGATTATTAGTAACATTACACAGTAGGATTAGACACCCTTTCTCAAGGGCCTTAGAGTAGCTGATAAAGAGTTGGCTGGTGGCAGCTGGAACTGCCTTATTGTCTGGGCAGAAGGGGGCATAGCTAGTAAACCTGTGCCAGCCTTTCCCAGGTATGTTTGTGCATTTGTATATAAATAAAATCTCAAAGTGTGTGTGTGTGTGTGTGTTTGTCAGCTACTTGGGCAGGAACACAAAACACTGGTTGGACAGAGAGGGTGCTGGACGTTTTGGCTTGGCCATTCAGCTGCAATCTCAGCCCTATACATGTGCTAGTGGGGAGTCTTATTGGGGATCTGGAGAAAGAGGGAGAAACCAGCCCCAGACTGATTGTGATCTCTGTGTGCTCTTAAGGGAAATTGCACTTTACTGTGCGTGTACTTGTCATCCTCCCAGTGTGTACATTCCCCACTGTTGCCAGTGGTGAGGATTGAGGCTGTTTGATTACTGGGCCAGTGCAGGGGCATCACAGTCATATCCTAACTGACCTCAATCATGGTTTAGAACAGATCCAAATCACTCTCAACAAAACATTGTTTTACTTTGTCAGTAATTACAGGTTCTCCTCTGGGTCCAATAAGGAACATATCAGCTAGGAAAACATTCTTCCCCATCTAGACGTCAAACTAATCACCTTCTTATTACAACATTTAAATCAACCAAATATTTAATTAACCAAATATCAAGTGGTCTATTGCACTTCAAAAAATTGTTATGCCCATGCCTTTTTTGATATCAACTGGAAATGGTACTGTCTAGACTAAAGACTCAGATCTTTTAGACCTTGTCTTAACTAACCCTTTGACCTCGGTTTAGCTCAACAAGTATTCTGTTTCCTAGTTAAAGAAACAATTTAGCCATCACCTTTTGCCTCAAGACAAACATCCCTAATCCCACTCATCCATGTACATCCAGGGTATTAGATTTTATTAACATTTTCAAAAAACATAAATGATCCAGTCATCCCAAATCCTTGAACACTGATACCCAGCCCTAACCAAGGTATTTTATGACCTACTAAATCACTGAAGAGAAATAAATGTCCTCTTCCATGATAAACAATAAATATATCAAGTATTCAATTTGATACAATAATAGAATCAACAAATTATATAGCAAAAAAAAAAGTTCTTAGTATCATATAAATCTTGCCACCTTTCAACTCATAAAACTAAATGTACCTAAATTAGTAAGGAACTCAAGATTATTATGCAAAACTGCCTATGAGTACAAGGATAGCCATCAACACTAAAGAAAATCATAATGCATTTTTACCTATGTACATAAAATCCATAATAATATTCTGCCCTACTCTAAACTCACTGTAAATGGTACTACCCATAATTATAAAAACACAAAGTCTGTACTCCTGGAACCACACACCTAAAAAGTCCTTGAAGTAAATGACAGCAAAACATTTGCAAGTGGTAAAAAACTGTTTTTATTGCACCAAAATAATAAATAGATACCCATAATGACCTAGAATCCATAGCCACGATTTTGACAACTTCTGAGTTAATTTCACACCCCATACTATACCCTTATTCTCGCTATGCCAGCCCAGGCCAATCTCTTGCCATTAAACGTTGACCAAGTCTCAACCTCTCACTCCAAAACAAACAAAAAAAAAATAACACATCCTTAGGGCCAGGTGACACACCCATCTGCTTACTAGAAAGCTTAACAGATCACATAGTCAAATCTCCCCTAAATCTCTTCAATCACATTCTCTCCAAAAGGTAACTACTTGAAGAATGAGGACACACCATACTCATACCCTTCTATAAGGACAGCCCCTCTGCTGACCCAGGTCATTATAAGCTCATCAGTCTTATTAAAATAATCTGTAAAGCCATGGAATAGATTAAAGTAATGGATATGGATGTACACGATCTGCAGACTCTAGAACCTTTGCAGTTTGGCTTTAAAAAGGGCAGATTATTCCCTCCTAATCTTGTTAGCTTCTTGTAAAAATTCACCAAAGCTTGTGATGAAGAACCTCCCATCAATACTGCTTCCATGGATGTAGGCAAAGCATTTGTTAGCCATTCCCAACTCTGGTATAAAAAATAAGCTAACCCAACTAAACATTACCCCCTTTTTATTTAGCTAACTGGTTATCATGGTGACATCTCCAAAAAGTGAAAAGTAACTAGGAGCATCCCTCAAGGTTCTTCCCTAGGCCCCCTTCTCTTTGGAATGTATTTCAATGAAATACTGGCAAATGAGAATGACTTTGGCTAACTAGATATGCAGGTGAGTTCAAGCTGGCTAGGGTCCAAAGCTTCCCCTCTGATTCACTAACATTCTAACAATGCCTTGATCCCAAATATCTACTGCTCTAATCACAGACTCCCTGTAAATGTATACAAATGTAGTATAGTCATAAATTAAATTCATTTTATGATTGACACCATTGTCCAGGAAACTGGAGCTTACATAGACAATGAACTATTCTTAAATTAGCTAATATCTCCCATTGTCAGAAAATCCTCCTGCCTCTCTTATCTTACGTGTTGTGGGTTCTTCCCAGATCCTAGTCCTTTCTAATTCCCCTGACTTTGTCTTCATTCACATCATACAATACAATGCTCCATTTGACATAAATAGCTCTAACCAACTCTCCTAATTGGAAACACCCCAGTGTTTTGTAGCCAAATGAATCCAAGATTTTAACTGCTGATCTTATCCAGCTAGACTACAAAATAGTCCTTATTTTCTGTGGCCTACAGACTGCTATGAGGTGTATGTTTCTTGTCTTACCTTCTGAGCTATGTCAAATCCTGCTCTCTGTCACCTACTTCTCCTTGAAAGGAAAAGAAAAAAAACGCCTAGTTTAATACCAATTTCAAAGACCTAATTTAATGCCAAGGTGTCAACAAGATGCAATTCAGGGAAAAATTTGTCACCTAGCATATCCCTCACCTATGAAACAAGGTCCCTACATGTTAGACAGTGTAAAACATTGACAACATTCAAACTTTAATTAGGAAAATAGATGGGATCCTGTAACTCCATCCAAGATGTCACTGGCAACAAACATCTAACTATGCCAAACTAAATATTATCACATCTCAAGTCCTCCCTGTTCCATTCCTGCTTTTGTTTTATCACATTTTTCTCTTTAAGTTTTTCATAATTTCCTTCCAGCAAGCATAACTCAAACTGATAATATTTGGTCTCTATCACCCAAATTAACTATACATCCTATCATCAACTTCTGAACTTTTAGCACACCTGCAATGCTTCTTATTCTGTGGGATTATTGGATAAGCCTACAATGCTTGATATACTGCTGGTTTAGTATAAATGTATGAGCTTATACTTTCTGAATCCCAGTCCCTGTTCATTGTTGCCCATGTTTAAATTTTGCAGGACATATCTATACTTCCTTGTGCTAGTAAAACAATGTGAGGGAGTTTTTCTTTTTTTTTTTAGGCTTCGCCTGTCACTTATTACATATTCTCCTGCCACTGTTTTCTCATTCTGCAGTCCTACAACATGTGCTTTATCTGCACTCTCAGCAATGGAGCTCCTGTTACACCCCATTGCTCTATTTTTATTTAAGAGGACTATTGCTTTAATATATCTCTGAATACTTAGATACAAGGAGCCCACTAGATACAGTTTCTTATGCTTTCAGGTACTGATCTAAATCTGCATTTGTAGCTTCAGTGTCTCAGAAGCTCACCGAATTATTTTCTTCTTTCCCGCCTTCCATTACATGTATTTTGCACCAATGACATGCAGAAAAGGCTGCTGTGATGCCTTGCTGATTGCAAAACTTCTTCATTTCCACTGCACTCTGCTGCACTTCTGACTCTCTTATAGCAGTCATGTCATTTACTGCCACATACACAGTCATGTGGGACTTATCACATTATTCCTGTCAGCTTTCAATGAAACTTCCTTTTCCCTATCCAGTGTGAGACCTGGCGCACTCTCCACTGATCCAAACTCCTCCTGCCTTTCACACACCTCATATCACATGCAAATTGAAACTTCCACTATATCAGCTGTTCCATTAATATTACCTTCCTCCCCATCATACTATCCACATCTACCTCTGTCTGTCATCATTGTTTACATCATGGGATTATTTCTAGATTCTTCCTTCTTACCATTTCATTGCTTAAGATATTCCCTTTCTAATGTGATATTTCCTCCTCTCACTTTCATGATATAAAGTCCTGTCCCTAACAGCAATACTGCTTTTTGTGTGTAGCAAAATAAACTATGCCTTCATCTCAGTCCCTCAATACAGCTTCCATGGGACCTGATAATATCCCTGGCTGTGTTCTACATAAACTACAGAGTGAACTGGCACCTCACCTGTGTGCCCTGTTCAATCATAGCCTCATCTCAAGCTTTGTCCTTACCGAATGGTGCACTGCTACAGTCATCCCTCTCCACAAAGGAGGAGAGACTACAGACCCTGGGAACTTTGCCCCATTAGCCTGATGAGTCTGATATGCAAAGCTATGAAACACATCATCATGGACCTAATAAGCAAGGATATAGGGAATCTCCAAACTCTGGATCCCACACAATTTGGTTTTGTGAAGGGTAGATCATGCCTGCTCAACTTGGTCGACTTCTTTGAGTCAGTCACCAGAGCTGTGGATGAAGGCAAGGTGTCTCATACAGCCTACCTTGATCTGGCCAAGGCATTTGATACCATTCTCCATTCAGGAATCATAGAAAAACTCAGTAAGCTAGGCATCAACCCCTATATCACTAGGTGGGTTGCAAACTGGCTCACAGATAGAACCCACAGTGTGAAAGTAACAGACTCCAAGTAAGACTGCCGACCAGTCATGAGTGGAGTCTGACAGGGTTCGTTCCTGGGTCCTCTCCTATTTGGTATATACTTCTCTGAAGTCCAGGCCAACACAAAGGGTCTCTGGCTGACAAAGTTGCATTTGCAAGTTAGGAGCTATTATTAACTCCCCAAGTGATGTTGACATTCTACAGAAATGTCTCACTGAGACCAATGACTGGTGTCAGAACCATGGCCTTAAGCTCAATGCCAAAAAATGTGCCGTCATCCCCTTTGGTAAAAACCTGGTTCCCATGAATTACCACATTGATGGTAGTCCACTGAACACAGAAGATGTTATAAGAGATCTGGGAACACAGGTTGACAGCAGCCTCTCTTTTGACCACCACATTGCCACTGTGGTCAGAAAGTCCTTCTATGTGGCACATCTCATTACTAAGGATTTTGCATCCAGGAAGAAAGAGGTCATTGTCTCCCTCTACTCTTCCCTCATTAGGCCAATCATCAAGTACAATGCCCCATTTGGCATGTACCTCACTACACACCTGCAACAACTGGAGAGGCCACAAAAGTACCTCACAAAGAGGATCCTAGTCATAAACACTTGTCCTATATGGACAGACTCAAAAACTCCAACTATTCTCTGTCTCATATCACCAATCTAGAAGCGATCTCTGCTTGACATACAAAGCCATGTCTGATCCAGCTCTGTTAGAAATGCTACATCTAAAGAAATCCCAATCCTTCTGCACCACATGCTCCAGTGAGCTCAACCTCATTACCACAATCAACAGAATGTGCTGGAAGGACAGGTTCATAACCTAGAGACTGCCCATGCTATGGAATAGACTTCCCATACATGTCAAACAGAGCACCTCACTGGCTCTCTTCAAGAGAAACCTTAATGAGTGGATGAGAAATAGAAATTTCACCCCGGGGATCACTGCAGTGGCTCTACTCAACTGAGACACTGGGAACTAAGGTCGCATGGCACGATGTCAGCATAATAGTATGGGCTAGGTTTGTAAAGGCTCCAGGGCCATTAGCCTAGTACACACCTATGAACCTATGAATCTGTTCTTTTCTGATACATTTTAACTAGCATCCTGATTTCATCCAAAGTAACATCTTTGTATTCTTTTTTTATATCATCCCATCACTGCTGCTAGATGTTTATCTGTCTTCTCTCTTTATATCCAGTGGTCTCTTACTTCTCATGCCTTCTTTTTGCACTAGCCTTTCTTTGTGTGTGTAAGCTATGCCTTCATCTGTTGGCCTCCTGATACAGTTAAACTAATATCCTGCCTTCATCCAGTGTCACACTTTCTGTTTGCTAATCCTCATTAGCTGTATCATTCCCACAACCTCTTGTTTTTATCATGCCATTCAAACTCTTATAAACACCAGAACTTGCTCTTACCCATAATGCTGTAAGACAAACTGCAGACCAGCTGCAGTCATCACACACCTCCCTCTTCTGCTCCCCCAAGTTTCATCTCCTAGTCCTAAAATGTACGGATCTTGTCGTACTACATCTTGTGTGCTACTTTGTTGCCAATATCATTTTCCCAGGCTGTCTTCAGCTTTTTATTATTTATTCTCCTTTATACTGCTGCAGTTGTAATAAAGATCTGTGTTTTTCCCCTTCATCATAACCTGTTCTTGTCAACACCCATGGAATCACAGAATATCTGGAAGTCTTAACGTAATGCTGCATCTAAGCAAATGTATGAGAGATACAACTAAAGCTAACCTCATTAACAGAACAGATTACCTTTTGCTCCAGCAGTGACTTGCAATGCTTTCAACACAATTGGTACATTACAGACAATGTGATTTAGTATCACTCATTCACACAGGATAATAGCACTTCAGCCACAACTCTTCTGCACCTCATATTCTCACAGGCCCATCATCAATCACAGGCTGTCAACATTTTCTGTAGCCCAGCAAATTACCTGGTGATGTCAGCATAGCATTTAATGGAATTTGCTGTATTTACACCCAGTAAATGGCTGGATTTGTTACCGTAATACATCATATCGCTCAACACAGCACACTCACACAGGACCCTTTGATTAATGACAGACCAGGTAAAAAAGTACCAATGCATATAGATTGCTAATAAAACAAAATGTTTTCTTTCTTTTGTAAAGCTGGCTTATTGTATTTTGTACATGTAATATGTAGCCTATAATATGGCATTTTCAAAGGGTAGAGAGTGTATATACACGTATTTCAAGGAACTCAAATGCAGTCCAGGAAAAATGGAAAATATCACCATGGAAACATTCAGGATTCTGCTAACAAACATGAGCAAAAAGGACTCAGTTCACCAGTTCTCAAAAAAAGGGTGTCCAGTCTTGGAATCCCTAGTGAAGCAATACTCCATCAGTAAAATTAATATTATTTAGCATACATTATGCTTGAATCAACAAATGTACTTCAGTGGTACACTTTTTAATTTTTTTTACAAGGAAAGGGCATCAGTTTGTAATTCAGTCTTTTCTAGAAGTGACTGACTACTTGTTCTCACAAGTTTGTATTTAGTCTTTGCATTTATCTGTCATGTTTTTCTTATACACGCCACAAACAGGACTACAAAGGGACTACTGCTGTTACCCCCCATGTATTCATCATCTTGCTACAGTGAAAACTGGCAGCTGTACGTGTGCCTAAACTGGATATTTGTTCATTGGAATAGCCTGCTAACACATTTGCTGCTTGGGGCATTTCCAGGCCCATGCCCTGTGCGTGTCAAATGAACAGCAGCTCAACACCAGCAAAGTCAGTGACACTGACTGTGCCCCCCCCATTCAGTCTTCAAAATAAAATTGCATTACTACACACGTTAATTAAAACACTATACAGAAAATTATACTGGTTTACTATTTTGTACTGGAGAAGCAGCCTTTAAAAGTTTGGTCAGCTGGAGTTCAATGCTCTGTAGGTCCTTTACTTTATATTAGCTGACAAAAAAACAAACTGTGTGGAAAAACAGAATATAATTTTGTTAAACCAAAATGTATAACTAAGATGAGCATTTTTGTCTGTCATAATAATAACAATTTTGTACACCTCTCCAGATCAAATATATACATCTAACTTCATTTTGTTCAAGAATCATTGGTTGGAATTTGCTGAGCACTATGACCGAAGAAGATAACCTTTCCCATAATTATGTTTAATTAACCCAGGTCTCTGAAACATTCTCAGTCATTCTCTGTCACTCGTCCAGTCAGGATAAACTAGACAAGCCTTCGTGGGTTCTGTTCAGGCAGCTTTATTATGTACAAACACATCAAGATTGAGGTTTAATACTTTTAACTTAGATAAACTTATAAACAAACTAGCTGTCACTCTCATACATGCTCATTCTCTGGCTGCACTCTCAAAATGGCACCGAAGCTAGCACATGTTTGCTATTTATATGCACGTGCTGTCCTTGAAACACTTCTTAAAGGTACAAGACACACACACTATTGTACATCCTCCCTCTTTGAGAAATGGGTCATGCAATATTGACAAGATTAGCTGACATGCAATTGTAACAAATAATTCTTTGTCATGCAATTATACAAAACTAAATACATATAGACAATTATGTCCAGGTTGCTGTGCATTTCACACTAGGTCTGGAAATACATGTGACATAGAAATTAGAATTAGGCCTAGCAACTGGGACTGTCTCTGCTGAATGTTCAACTTTGGGGATATCAGGAACATCATCAGGAATGGAAGTAGAAGTTAAGACATGTTCTGTAACAGAAACATTGTCAGGATTGCTCTGAGAGCTAGAGACTGTATCGCAGGAACAATGCTGCAATATCAATTCTGATACAAAAAGAACATATCTATGATTTCTCCTGTACTTCACATCCTCAGATTCTATGAAGTAGGATCTCGGCTCGGCACATATGCTCATTACTTGACCAATTTGGTCAAAACCTTTAGCTATTTTTATCCTCACTGTCTCTCCTTCTTTCAATGGACAAAGAAATCTGCTCAATTTATCATAGTTGGATTTCTGGAAAGAATGCTTTCTGAATAATTGGACTCGGATTGTTCTGTTTTTCTTAGATTTAGGCCTCAGCAAATGGAACTGATAGGCAATGTTGCACTGGTTTGCCTAGATAGAAGTCTCTGAGCAGGCAAGCCAAGTATATTGTCACAGGGTATGTTTCTGAGATTGAATAAATTCAAAAAGACATTGGTATTATCACACTTTGACATCTCTAGTAATTGCTTTGCACTCTGTACTGCACGTTCAGCTAGTTCATTTGACTGTGGGTGTTCTGGACTACTAGTAACAGTACAAGTCCCATTCTTTTGCAAATTTCTGAATCAACTGACTGGTAAATTGGGTACCATTGTCAGAAATAACTTTGTGCGGGCTACCATGGACTGAGAAATGACATTTCAACTTAGTGATAGCAGTGGACATTAGATTAGGTAGTAAATCAATCTCAAACCAGTTTGAATAAGAGTCTATCAACACTAAGTAATGCTGATTATTCCACTCAAATATATCAGTGGCTACTGTTGACCAAGTTAGTTCAAGAACTTAACTTAGCTGAACTGGGTCTCTTTGCAAATGCAGTTTAGTACTATTCCATACTGAACAAGAAAAAAGTGCTTTGTCAATGTCTTTTGCTAAAGAAGGCCAAAATACTAGTCCTCTCACCCTTCTTTTGGTAGATTCAGAACCTGGTGACCACAATGTAAAATCTGGATATATTTACGTTGTAAGAAACCAGGAACAACAATTTTAGGACCTTTGAAAATAATGCCATCTTCCAACATCTCATCTCTGTAAGGAAAATAAGTTTGCATTTCAGGTGGTACACTCGATTACTTCGACGGCCATCCAACAGTAATGTAGCGGTTGATCTTTTGCAACAAAAGATCAGACTTTGCATGATCTCTCAGCTCATCAAGTCTCGTGGTAGAAAAATTGCACACTTCATTGACATCAAAGCCAAAATTCTCTGCAGGAAGCTGTTCCATTGTATTTCTGGGTGATCCGGATAAGGTATCAGCCAGATAATGAAGTCTGCCTTTTGTAAAGACCATTTTGAAGTTGTACTTTTGCAATTTGAGCATCATTCTTTGTAATCTCATTGGAGCTGAATGCATAGTCTTCTTTAAAATAGTGACTAAAGTTAGGTTATCAGTCTCAATCTGAATAGCTCGACCATAAATATAATCATGAAATTTTGAACATGCAAATACTATTGCTAAAAGTTTTTTCTCAATTTGAGCATATTGCATTTCAGTTTGGGTAAGAGATCTAGATGCACTGGCTACTGGTCTGTCTTCTTGAAGAATAACTGCACCAAGACCAAATTTCGAAGCATCACAGGAAAGAGTTACTGATTAGTTGACATCATAGTATCTTAATGTTGGTGGGGTGGTAATTTTCTGCTTAAGGTCTTCAAATGCTCTCTGGTGCTGTTCCAACCAAGACCATGTAACATTTTTGCACATTAGTTCTCTCAAAGGTGCTGTTAACTCACTTAAGTATGGTATAAACTTGCCTAAATAGTTGACCATACCAAGAAAACATTGTAGAGCTTGAACATTATCTGGTGCTGGCATTGCAAGAATGGCTGCTTGCTTGGACAGATCTGGTCGCAAGCCAGTGCTGGTAAATAAATGACCTACATTTGTAACTTCTGGTGGTCTAAATTTGCACTTTAGAGGATTGAGCTTTAAGTTCACTTCTCATGCTCTGTCTAGACCTCTCTTAAGGTTTCTGTCATGCTCTGCTTCATCATTGCCTCCAACCAATAAATCATCTACTATTATGGCACAAGGATAACCCAAAAAAATTTGCTCCATTGCATGCTGAAAGACTTCACTTTCAGAATTTATTTCAAATGGCATCCTGAGGAACATATATCTTCCAAATGGGGTACTGAAAGTAGTCAATAGTGAAGATGTGTGATCAAGCATCACTTGCCAAAATGAACTTTTTGCATCTAAGACAGAAAAAACAGTGGCATTCGGTATCAAGGCTATGACTTCCTCGACTGTATGCATGGAATGATGTGGTCTCTTTACTGCTTTGTTCAAATCTCTTGGGTCAATACATATTCCGATTTCGTCTGAGCCTTTTTTGTGGGCTGCTACCATGGACGACACCCATTCAGTTGGTTCTGTAACTAGACAAATTACACCTTGCTGCACCATTTTATCCAACTGAGCTTTAACTTTATCCTGCATAGCTATCAGAAGTTTTCTTGCTGGTCTGACCACTGGACTGACCTCTGAATCTAACTTCATATACTACACTACTGAAAGTTTACCAAACTTGTCATCGAAAACATCAGCATACTCTGAGAAAATAGCTTCAGTAAAATTGGAACTGGGACATGTGCTTATATGATGAACTTCTTTGGTAAAGGAAAGCAGATTCATTCTCAAACTGTCTCTGAGACCCAATAATGACTCTACAAGTCTTCGGACTACATTGAATAACAAGCTGTAGCAGTTTCTAGCCAAACAATATGAAAGCACTACTGAGCCTTTGGTTTGAATTTCTTCATCTCCATAAGCAACACGTTTCTCACAACTGACCACATTAAGTTGCTTACCAGCTCTCATCTTTGCAAAAGCATCTGCTGACATAACATTACACTTTGAAACAGTATCTACTTTGAGCTCGGTGGATTTACCAGTGATCTGGACAGTACAAAACACTTCATTCTCTGTCAAAACATTTACTGCATCAACCTTTTCACCAATTACTGACACACCATATATGCAGAAATTAGAATTGTAGCTCTCTATATGATCAACTTGCTTTTTCAGTGACCCTTCTTTATAACTGTATGAGGTTTACTTGATTTGCAAAACCTTTGAAAATGGTTCAATTTTTTTTACACTTGTGGCATTGCTAACCAAATGCTAAGCATTTTTCTCTTTTAGACTCATGATTGGCACCACAATTGTGGCAGTTAACAATAAAGCTTGATTTAGGTTTTGCTGATTCACCCTTGTACTGCAATAAACATGTCCTTCTCTTAGAACTTGCTAGAAAACTAGGGTTTTATCTGCCACACTCGCAGAGGTTACAGCTGCCATGCACTTAGGCCTGCTTCTGCTAGCCACGTGTTGCAGGCTGTCTACATATGCTCTGGAGCCTGCTGAAACCATGCCCTTATCACTTGCAAGGATACTTGTGTGCCTTTCTGTAACTTCATGGATTTGGCAAATCTCGATAGCTTTGCTCAGCATTAAATCACTGTCACGAAGCAAAATCTTTCCCACTGCAGCACTATTAATACCACACGCAAGCCTGTCCTTTATTAACTCATCTTTTAAGCCACCAAACCTACATATTTAGCTTTGTTTCTCAGGTCAGTAATATAAGTTTCAAAAATGTCTCCTTGCTTTTGATCTCTTGTGTAAAATAAATGCCCCATCAATGTAATATTTGCCTGGGGGTTACACATTTCCCTAAATTTGCATTTCAAACACTCAGAGTCTTCTCTTGACTCGGCCTGTACAACAATATGACAGTTTTCTCCCTCTCTTTCATATGCTGCTGGTGCATACACAAATGAAATCTCTCTTTCAATGGCCTCTGACTCAGCTTAGTTTAGTAAAATAAATACCCTGCTGCATGCATCTTTGTCAGAATAAGCTGCTTGTATAAAATATCATACTGTTGGTCAAATATTCTCCAATTCTCTGCAATATTCTGCTCAAATGCAAGTGGTGATGGCTTTCGAAATCCATCTGCCATGCCAGCAAATTGCAGTAAAACACAATGCAACCCAAGTCCACTTTTAAATGTATGAACCTGCACAGTTGCACATATGCCTGAACTTTATGCCAGTATTGGTAACTATTTCCAATAGCACAACAAGTCTCTGAATAATTGAACTTTGCAAAATAAGTCTCTTTGGCACCTGAATACTCTTGAAATCACTGCACTGTAAGAAATCACCTCTTATCAGTTTAAGAAATATTTCAAAATAACTGCACTGTGCAAATAAACTGGGCAGAAGAAGCCCCGAGTAAAAAAAACATTTTGAAGTAAATTCACTTTGCAAATAAACAGTATGCAGCACACTGCAACTTTCCCAAAATGTCTGTATTTTGTTAAATAACTCTGTACAGTGCAAGAAACACTCTGTAATGGTGGCACTCTGCGAACAGACACACCTAGCACAAGAAACTTTTTGAAATGGCTGTATTTTGACTGCACTTTATGAAATAGTTGCACTTTGCACACAAATAAACTCTTCAGAATAAATGCACACTAATAAGCACACACTGTAAGCACTTTTACATACTTTGAGATACTTTGAACAACTCTAGTTATGTCCTGAATAGCTTCAATCAATGCAAAATAGTAGTTTATGCCAAAACACAGTATCTTGCCAAAAGCACGCAGTCACCTTGTTTTATTTATACTTAATGTGCCATTTTTGCACTTTATTATGTTTTGCTTATTTAATCTCTTTTTATGCCCATTATACTTTTCTTGTGCTTGTTTGACTCTAAACTTGCTTGTTTTACTTTAAACATGATCGGCAAGGTAATTCCAAACCCCATATTGTGCTTTTCTGATAATCTTTTTATCAACTGTCTTAATTTTAAACATTTCATTTAATTAATAAACTTTTTGTGCCTGTTGCTTGCTTAATAATGCGGTTTATGCCCTTGTAATGCTCTGTTTCATCTTTTTTTTAATAAATAAATCCTTTTTGCAAGTTTTCATTACCTTTGGTTCATTCCTGGACCTTTTCTGTGCTTGGTTCTCTTAGTTTGCCTTCCCTGTTAACTCTGCACCTCATAGTTCTGGAAAGCAGTCTCTGAAATCCTGGTTCTGACACCATGTCTCTTGTCCAGTCAGGATAAAATAAATGAGCCTACGTGGGTTCTGTTCAAGCAGACTTATTATGTACAAACACATCAGGATTGAGGTTTAATAGCTTTAACTTAGATACACTTATAAACAAACTAGCTATCACACTCATACATGCTCACTCTCAGGCTGCACTCTCACAATGACACTGAAGCTAGCACATGCTTGCTGTTTATATGCACGCGCTATCCTTGAAACACTTGCTAAAGGTGCAACACACACATATTATTCTACATTTCCTTTGTGGAAAAGTAGGCAATTATAGCAGACAGGCCCTGTGTTTGCTTTCTATCTTGTGGCCGAGTCTTTTTTAGGTTAGTATGTCATTCAATTGATATCCGTATGAGGACGTTTGGCCTGTCACTTTGGAACAAAGTGGTGATCACAATGTACAATAACTAACTTGAATAGAAAGGGATAGAACAAAACAGTTGTCCTTGATGTCACAAAAACTTAGTCTTTTCTAAAAGAAGACTGTGGTGGTTTCTTGGTTCTGCTAAAAAGGTTAGTATTTTTTCCACACTGGTTTGAGCAGAAGAGAGATTTCAGGAATAATTTTGTGCAGTAATGGGTAGAGCATATGCCAGATTAGTTATAACTGCATTTTTTGCAAGAGCACTTTTCTTCTTGCCTTAAGACAGAAAACTTTGTTATCCTATAACAGAGTTCACAAAGCCCTTTATTTACCACACCTTCTCTAAGGAATGAGAAAAGGAGGCAATAAAGGCATGGGTACAAGTGTTCTAGGAAATAAGCATGACAGAGACGTCACTGTATTCAAGATGGGAATATTTACATTATCGCTAAGATGTATGAAGGCCGTGAAGAAAAGGGAAACAAACAAGGCTGGGGAGGATTCATTTAATGGAAATGGAAATGGAGATGAAAACTGGGCACTAGAAAAGAGATTTAAGGCTAAAGGTAGTAAAGAAAAGGCCTGGAACATAAAAACAGGATATTGAAGATTGAATGCAAGACAATATCACAACAAAGTGGTATAGAATCATGGAATTATTTGTGTCTAACCTAAGCTGGTGGCAAGGTGACAGAGAAAAATGAAATGTGCGCAGGCCATCAGCAGTAGCATAAGGGATGAGAATGGAAAAAATGCATTACGCTCAGTATGGCCATGATGGATTACTATTGACTGTGCTATGCAGTGGTGTCTCCCATGAAGCAGGGGAGGGAGATGATTGATTTTTTTAAACATCATTCACTGTTCCTGCATTTGTGAGTTTGATGAGGTTCTTCTGAGCAAGCCATTATTGAGAAGTGATAAACTTGCTTAAAGGAGTGAAAGTCCCAAGGCCAGATGAGATCTCAATTTATTTATTTTTCAAAATATATAAAAATTGATTAAGTTCGCACTTACTGTTCTTGCTTAAGGAAACATTTGAACTAGGTCATCAGTGAGTCACTTTCCAGATTGCTGCCATTATTTCATCACTAAAGGAGAGAACAGACCTCATCTCCCTTACAGTTCTAGACGAGTTTCATTACTGCCAAAGGTTCCTACTGGCATCTCCCTTACAGTTCTAGACCAACTGGAAGTTGAAGTAGATAATCTGAAGATGACAGAGAACACCCAACAAGGTTTCATTAAGGAAAGGCAGAGCAATGCTGATATCATGCAGGTCTTTATAAATTTAAAGCAACTCCCTAAGGTTGTCTGTATCACAGCAATGGCCATGTTTATGAACTTAAGAAAGCTTATATTTCCCTGTCTTGGGGTTTCTTATGACTAGTCCTAAGAAATTTTGATTTGGTAACAGGCATTTTTTTACAAATGTGTAAGGTATTTTACTCACCCCCTAAGACACAAATTGTGATAAGTGGGTGGTGCCACAACCCCTTCTCCCCTGTTTAAGAGAACCAACTGGGGTGTCTTATTCCTTCTTGTTCATTTTGGCAGGAAAAAGCCTAAGTACTTGCATAAAGCAGCACTACAGTGGAGGGTTTATGTGGCAGTGAGTATTATTATAGTAGATCAATGAGTGACAATTTATTGAATACCAGTATATGGAAAGTCATAATACTGAATGCAAAATCCTGAAATTTCAAAATGTTGAAACTTTACAGTGTTGAACTCAAAACACCTACCAATATCAAACAAGTACCACATATATATATATACTGTATCAGAACACAGCCAATCAACAAATAATATCAATTACCTGTTAGTAAAACTCAGAAATGAATGCCAACTGGAGTCCTGCAGTGGAGACAAGTCCATAAAGGGGAGTAGTTATTTTGATTTCGACATTTTGGCATTTCAAAATTGTTTACTCAGTATTATAACTTTCAGTATATTGCTTTTCGATAAGCTGACATGGACACATTGTAGACACTTGCTTTGCAAATTATTGTGCATTATTGTTAACAAACCCTAAGAAATCATCATCATCATCATCATCACTACTACCCTTTTTCCCATTTTCTACATGGGATCGGGGTGTCATGTCAACTGTCCCCATCTCTCTCGATACAATGTCACTGTCCTACCTGCTTCGAAACCCATGCCTGACTGTCACAGGTCCTCTCTCACACAATCCATCCACACCTTTGCTTGATGCCCTATTTTCCTGTTGGGTTCTTTCTTTCTTTTGCAGTCTTTTTTACTAGATTGTCCTCTGCTTTTCTGCACGTGTCCAAAACACTGTAATTATTCTCTTTGACCTTTTCTGCAACTGGAGATACTCTGGCTTTTGCTCTTATGTTCTTATTTCTTCATCTGTCCCACATTGTGCATTCTACCACCCATCTCAGGCACTCCATCTCTATCACCTCTAGCTTCCTCAACTGTGGTGCCTTTACTGCATAGTTTTTGTTTTTTAAATCCTAAGAAATCTAACCCAGAAATCTGGGAAGTATTCTAAAAAATTAGTGCAATCTCAGATCTTAAAATTAATGGAGATAAGATGGTATATCTCTCTTTAAATGATATCCCCCCTACACAGTGACTGTAGTCTAAGAGTTTGAGTGACATTGAAAATGAGAATGCATTTATGTGGACATTATCTAATGGATATATCCCATGATAACATCAACCACCCCTATGAACTGTAGGAAAAAGATTGGTATATGGAATTTTCTTCACATACTCTTTCTAGCAAAAATTTCTGCCCTTAAAATGTTTTTGATATCCAGCTGTCTATATGTTGTTGTGAAGCACATGCCCCAGACTAGACAAGAGTGTAGGTCAAATCTAAAATATTTTCTTTCATTTTGTGTGGTATTACTCAACTCCTTGCATTTCACATAAAAAAAAATAAATGAATGCTCTCCTGCATTAATGGAATTCTGGGGTGAATGATCTAACATGATATGCAAAAGGCTTTGCCACCACTGAGTTTTTACAAACCAGATCATTTTCACATTCTATTTTGGTTGCCCCAGAAAAGTCAGTGATCTTAGCTCAAGTGAAGGCAAAGGATTTTAGATCCTAGAAAACAGCTTTCAAGTATGTTATATCTGTCTCAGCCAGTATATTACTAAACTGAAGGGAATTAAAGATGTCTTACCTTTCGTCAATTTTGGAGCATTTTCTTTTATTGGTTGTACAATTATTTATGAATTTTGTTCTTCAAAATGGCATGGTGAAAATGTGGACAGTCTATTCTTAAGTTATTTTTCTTATACAGTTTACTCAGACAGTGCATGCATCACTTTCATTGCTCATGGTTTCTAACATATGCCTGTATTAAACTCATATGGTTGGTTTAACAGAGTATTAAAAACAAAACACATTCAAAAAAGAATAACTAAACAAGACAAATGCACTGAAACAACACAGACCTCGTTTTCAACACATACCTCAACAAATATGAGCATACATACTGGGGGCCTTGCTACCCAACCTGCTACAACCAATATTCCTATGTTCAGATGTATTCCCATGCCAACAGCCTTTGTATGCCTCCAACAATAACACAAACAGCTTGATGTTATGCCCCAGTGGAACCAATGAATCAGATTAGAAAGCAACAAGTTCTTGAGTACATACAGTGCTGAGAGTGATTTACAATACTGTTTTTTTTTTCTTAAGTGATGAGTGGAAAACAGTTTAGTAATACAGAAATGTACATGCCTGTATTACACTGCCCTCTCAGTAACATATTCTTTTATAGTGCATACAGAGTATCCTTAGTACTGCATGTACAAGAATGCTTCAGCATGGCCATGTACACCAGCTATACATGTGGAAGTGGTCTGCAACTAGTCGGGTTATGACAAATAGGTTCTGCCCACAGCAGTGTGTACTTATTCCATACACAAGTCAGCATTGAATGAGAATAAGCAAATGGTTCACTAAATCAACATTCTGTGAACAGACATGGCTTGTTCATTCATAAGGAAGTACAGACTAGTGATTTTAAACGTGCCCCGCATATTACCCCTGCTAAAGCCATAATGTGCCCGGTCAGAATCAAAATGACTAAGTGTGTAAACTAAGTACATTTGGCTGTAATTTGCTTTCCTGTACTGAGACCACTGCAGTCAGGATTTGCCTTTGGCTTGAGTTGCAGCACCCTCAGAAGGGAATCCTCCTGTATTGGGGGGGGGGGCATAGGAGGCTCACCCCTCCCAAAGGAAAATATATTTCTAAAAAGTATGCCATCACATTTTCTAGTTAACTGTGAAGACTGTAAGACACCACTAAAGGTATTTATATTGAGTTGCCGAATGTAATTTCGGAGAACAGAAAAAAAAATTTGCCGAAACCACTTTCAACAAACAACTCAAAAAAAAAAAAACCTCCACTGTCAGCAAGAGTAATTTCGGTGAACAGCACTTGCTCTTTTTGCCTTCATGGAAATTACCTTTGTTGACACACATTCCCCTGCAAAAGATACAGGCGCAGTATGCATTTGTACTGCAGCGTGACAGTATCCAAGGCTTTATCAGTGAAATATGTTATCCTCGATATTACCTCATTGATGGCGCTTCAGTGTATAACGGACTGTCAAATATCTATATTTATGACTCATAACATGGTAACATGGAATGCATGTAAAGGTATGTTATGCTAATAAGACAATTGCAACATTTGGTAGCAGACTATGTCTGCAGTTTCTGTATTTTCATCATCACCTGTAAGCATAAAAACATTTTATTCTGTGTACTGTACAGTACAGAGCTGTCCTGAAATTTATTTTAAATTGTGGGACAAAATGAATTTCTTAACAGTAGTGACAGGCAAACAGTGTTTCTTGCTATGTTACAGCAAATGTCCATTAACCTGAAAGTAGGTTAAATTACAATAATCTTATAACAGTATCAATTATTTGATGTGTCCTGGTTTCTGCTAAAGCTAAAATATACTTTAATCATCATTTGTGCATAAACTGCAATTAGGATGTAGAATCAAGCATGATATGGAAGCACAAAGATGCAACTCTAACACGTTCTCAAGAAGGAAACAGCCATGCAATTAAATATTAAAACACAAAACAGCATATTTTACTAAACTAAAATGCCATGCCAAAAAAAAGATATCATTAGACAGTACTAGATAACTACAACTTTATAACAAATATGCCAACTCCTCAATTTATTCAGACGAACCTTAAGTGTTGTCAGACTTACAAGTTCCTAATTTATGTGAATGCCTGCTAGAAAATTCCAATTGATAATTGACACAGAACATTTTTACATGATGTGTTTCTCTTTGTATTTTGCTACAGTGGCATATATACGAGTGTGGTAACAAGTCTATCTGGGACAGGATTAAGAATATAAAAAAAGGAGATTGTACAATTCTTTCTATTAACAGCAATATAGGAAAATATTACCAGATATATGAGCACTTGAGAATAGTCATCCGATTAAATCAAGATTTCTATAACCAAATATTTTTGTATTACTGTCAAAGCACTATTAATTTACAACATATATGCTATGCTTAAGTTTAGAATGAGCAAATTCCTCCCTAAACACTTGAAACATTGGATTTTAAACGAAATTCAGTTGTTCAAGCTGATAAAGGACTGATGTCAATATTCTTACAAAAATGCAAATAATTATGGTATGTGGAAGGGGGCCCTAAAACTCAAAATAGAGAGGAAATTTACTAATACACAAATATACATATATCGAGACACAATATAAAATAGGAAAGATAGGTACTGTAATTAAATTAAGTATGATAATTGTTTCGATGAGGTCAGTAAATTATACTTCACTAAACAGGAATCAAGTATTACCCTAACATATACACAAGCAATAATGTCAGCACCTCTGGAAGGGCATTACTTATACAGTAACACACCCTGGAGGGCATTATTGAACTTAGGGAATTAGCTGTCTGTTAAATTACTATTTTTTTAATATTGTTGCTACAAAATAGCTCCTCTACTTAATGTTGCAAACTTGCTGTAGTAGATCTATAATTGTTTTTGGGGAAAGTATTTTGTATCGAAAATATAATTTATCTAATTATTTAATGTCCGCAGACAGACACACACACACACACACACACACACACACACACACACACACACACACACACACACACACACACACACACACACACACACACACACACACACACACACACACACACACACACACACACACTAAGGATTAAAGTCATTCAGTTATGCCATCGTTCACTCTGTCTCCATCTCTCACATGCATACAAGTACACACATGCAGACGCGTACACAGACCACAAATGTAGGCATATATGCACTCATTTCATTTTTTTTAATTTACTTGACTTTTTATTTTCATTTTACTGTCATTAAACATCAGTAGTGATAGAAATTAAGACTTAATATACTGCTGTGAAGTGTCAGACCTGTTTTCTCACCAGGCAATAACTGTACATTAACAACCTGCTGGAGAATGTTTGTTCTCCAATCAGGATGGTGATTTAAAGGTCCCCCATCCCATTCTCCAGTCAGGATGGTGATGTATAGGTCTCCTCCCTTCCCATTCTCCAGTCAGGATGGTGATGTACAGATCCATCTGTTCTCCAGTTAGGATGGTAATGTACAGATCCCCCCATTCTCCAATCAGGATGGTCATGTACAGGCCACACCATCCCGTTTCCCTGTCAGGATAGTAATGTGCAGGTCCCCCATTCTCCAATCAGGATGATGATGTTGTACAGATCCCCCCATTCTCCAGTCAGGATGGTGATGTACAGGTACCCCCAATCTCCATTCAGGATAGCGATGTACACCCCCCCATTCTCCAGTCAGGATGGTGATGTATAAATCCATCTGTTCTCCAATCAGGATGGTGATATACAGGTTCCCCATTCTCCATTCAGGATAGCGATGTACAGGTCCCCCATTCTCCATTCAGGATAGTGATGTACAGGTCCCCCATTCTCCATTCAGGATAGTGATGTACAGGTCCCCCATTCTCCATTCAGGATAGTGATGTACAGGTCCCCCATTCTCCATTCACGATAGCAATGTACAGGTTCCCCCATTCTCCAATCAGGATGGTGATGTACAGGTCCCCCATTCTCCATTCAGGATTGATGTACAGGTCCCCCGTTCTCCAATCAGGATGGTGATGTACATGGCTTCCCCAATCTCCATTCAGGATAGCGATGTACATGCCCCCCCCATTCTCCAGTCAGGATGGTGATGTATAGATCCATCTGTTCTCCAATCAGGATGGTGATGTACAGTTCCCCCATTCTCCATTCAGGATAGTGATGTACAGGTCCCCCATTCTCCATTCAGGATAGCAATGTACAGGTCCCCCATTCTCCATTCAGGACATTCTCCATTCAGGATAGTGATGTACAGGTCCCCCATTCTCCATTCAGGATAGCAATGTACAGGTCCCCCATTCTCCATTCAGGATGGTGATGTATATGCCCCCCCCCCATTCTCCATTCGGGATGGTGATGTACAGGTCCCCCATTCTCCATTCAGGATGGTGATGTACAGGTCCCCCATTCTCTAACATATATTAACAAGTAATGGACAGGCTCACGTAATAGATTATACACATTTATTTTTTGACTACTGTCAGTGTGATTAGAAAACATAGAAAAGCCAAATAACTATTGTGCTGAATGAATAGTTGTAAACTTTTGATAGTTGAATGAACAAGTATCCTTAATAGTCTTTAACCAAACCCCTGAGTCCCAAGCCTTAGACTTGGAAATCCTCACAGAATAATTAGCACAAAGCATTGTGTTTCTAAAATGCAACTGACTGAAAACCTTCCAGATTCCAGAAAGAATATATTCAATTTAATACCAGATTAAAGGGCAAAACTAGCAATTTAGACAGTTTCCTTCAGGATAATAGTATTTAATGTGACTAGACAATGACCCCAACAGAGGCAGCAATATTTTAAATGTCATGTGTCTCTGTTAGTGGAAGGCTGACTATATTACTTTTGCCACACCTTTTTATCTCTGACAAGCAGTTACATAATAGTGTTCTTATAGAATGTCAGACATTATTGATAGAATCCTTTTAGTTTGGAATGAAGAAATTCTTTATAAGCTGACATTTCATTTGTGAGTGTGAGAACAGAATGGCCATTTTTATGTCACATTATATATATATTAGAAAGGACTCCTAAAGACTAACATTTTAGACCTCTGATTCCCTGCATGCCCATACAAGAAATATTACCAAGAAAGAAAAGGGAGCAAAGGTTTACCAGAAAAATATAATAATAAAGTCATTAAAAAATAAAACCTATATAAAGGTGTATTCTTTGGGAGAATGCATAATCAGTGGAATTATTAGAGCCAGTGTAAAAATGCCAGAAAGGAGATCAATTAAAGAGACTATCAAACAATAAGAGAAAAAGTAATTTAATGTTAGAAATGAAAGAGAATAAAACAGACTATTTTAGCTATGATAATGTTATCAAAGCTGCTGAAGTAAGGCAGCTGTACCATTCAAGGCCTGTTCAAAATTAGGACAGGTTCATGGTATAAAAATATGCAAATGTTAAAATCAGTGTATCTGTACTGGAAGGTGGCCTATAATTGGAGCAGTCAGACTTCTACTTCCTTGGTAATTGCAGTCCATGTATGGAAAACTGGAAAGCTCTGAAACATCCCCAAAGCATTAATAAGATAAATAACATGAATGAAAGAATTAGCACCCTAATTTAATGAGCCTTTAATAGTATCATTTAATTGCAACACAAGCCAATACTTATAAACTGGAAAACTGCAGTTGTAATTCCATTATATAAGAGAAAGTCTGATAAATGCAGCACATTTGATCATCATTCCCATAAACTTACTAGCTCCATCACTTAGTTAGTAAGTTATTACTTAGATTCATAGACTGCTACTAGGCTAATGACCCAGGGAGCCTTTATAAGCCTAGCCAAATTTTCCCAAAAGAACAATGATGTCCTGTATCCAAATAGAACACTGAGGACCAGGCATTTATAAGCTACCTCTCTCCATTAGGGGCATGGGTGCCAGGCCTGGTGTAAATTCCCTATTTACATTTTAACAGGAGTGATTCAGGTCTATGAATATAACCCTAAATCAAACAGAAAAGGGAGAGTTCTGCTATGAAATAAAAACAATCTTAACAACCTACTGACAGATATAGTCTCTCCTTCTCATTCTGAGCATTACTACTTCCATTTGCTGTGGAAATATGGTTTTATTTTAGAATTTAACCTTAGTTCTTACCTGATTTAAGTTAATCACTTTAGACAGTACACACAAGATAATCATGGTGAGCTGACTATAAAACATCTGGTATATGGGAATGTTATGTTTGACTAAATAAACCCCTCATTAATCTGTGACTTTTAGAAACAAGTTTGCTTGAACTGTATCCTTCGTTTGTCTTGTTTTGTCAAATAACAACATAGATTGGATTCTCTTTACATGTGCTGCCTTAAGAGTTTTTCATTTTTTCATGAAACAAATTCATAATGTTAATGACACTTGTGCTCACCTTGATTTTTAATAGAGACATTCTTGGTGACTCATCCTTTTGCAGATAGTATCGCCTAACCATTTCTTAGTTTAAAACTTATTCCTGCATCATTCTACTGACTTGCAGGCTTAGTTAAAGGTTTGTGAGGAGTACTTTTATAATTTGAAACAAGGCTGACAGAGGTATACTAGTACTTTCACAGTTCCCTACAGATGCTGCCAACACACCCAAGAACTGCTGTCCTATACTTTTAAGAGTCAAGATTTACTTGTTGACCCGATTCAGAGACAAGGATCAGAAAAATAAAATTTCCCTACATGAAGGACCCATTTCAGCACCATGGAGAGCGCAGCAGTGGAAAATTATAATGTTAGCTAAAAAGGAGTAGCTCTGTTTTGCATACTTTGTCCCTTTTCCCAAAATACTCTTACTACAAAGTCACAAATGTACACTCATGAATACATCAGAAGAGTATAGGTGATACTTATGCCTATGAATATCAGTGCCATTTTGTGAAAAAGAAAAGAGCAACATAGTCTTCAAAGTTAAACAATACAGCAAAGTGATCAGGAAATCCTCCTCCACAACATTGTACATAAAGCATACACTTGTGATGTCATATGTACAGTAAGATGTGATAGTCCAGGAGTCAGTGCTCTAACTGTCAGCATATTTCAGATATCAAAGACAAAGAATAACTCTTTAAGTGGGAGGTACTGATAAATGCAGCACTAAGGCATTTCAGAAACCAAGGCAGTACACAAGCATTATGCTTTTCAGCTAATTTCTCACTGTCAAAGACATGTTATATTACAGTAACAGCATGCTGATGACAACATAAACATTGATCAATGTTGAAAACATTCAGAAATAGTATATCTGTATTATTCAAATGGTGAAACTATAGCTGAAGAGTGATGCTCAGAAAACCCTATTAAGTGGCATTATTCTGGTGTTGTGCTATCTGTTGGGAAAGTAACTTATTCCTGTGCTTACTCATGTCAGTACAACTATTAAACCCCCACCTTCCACCCTCAAAAGATTACTTTTGGGGTATGGGACATAAAAAAGGGTCATATGCATGAAACTGTTAACAGGCATGCTAGGGGTATGAACTTTCAAATGTCACTCACAGTCTTGCTATTTAAGAGGTAGCCCATTGAACCCCCCTTTTGTATATGGTATTAATTTATTCAATTCTGAGCAAGAGGAGGTTAATTGATCCTTTTGCTTCATGTGGTCTTATAGGCCAGGAAACCATTTGTTCTTGATGGCTTTTCTGACAAATCCTCTATTAAAAACACACTTCATAACATTTGTAATATCTGATAAAGAATGTGAGTTACAAATAAACTGGTATTAGTATTGAAGGTCAGTTTGTAGATTCTATTTTATATTGCAGATTTATGGAAGAAAATGGTATTTTATTTACCAACAAAATACTAATATTATGGTCAGACAGAGGGTTACGTCTCTGTAAGGGTGCAAGCTAGATCCAAGATGTTACTGGAGGAATTGTTCACCCCATGAGCTATGATAAATAGGGGAAAGATCTTTTGCTATATTGCAGAATTTATGCAAATTATGAATATAATAGTTCATAATATTTTAAAATATTAACCTACAAAACTATGTGAATTAGATGGCGATTATCAGAGGCAAAATTGTGTGGCTTAATATTTTGTGTAAAATGGTCTAATTTGTTCTCCTGTAAGTCACAAAGATTTTATAAAATTAACGCACTTATGAAAACATTGCCAGCTATTATAACTGCTTAACCAAACAATTATATCTCAGAATGTCTGTATATTACCTACTATGTTTAAATGTCATTTTTTTACTAAAACTCACTGCTTGCATGCACCATCCCCAGCATGACAGCACCATACTCCATTTTTACATGCTTAATATAAATATAGAAAGTGCAATTTTTCATAACTTTCCAAATATTCCTTAATAATTCCAGCTCTGTATATAACAAGCTGACCATTTCACTATGCATTCTTAGTAAATTTTGACAGCTTGTAGCTGCCACTTTACTGCCTTTGTTTTAGGTATGTATCTGTATCAGGACTTAGGAACTACACTTTGAAAATGTTGACAAGTTTACTCATTTCAGGAATATAGGGAAGTAACCTGTAAAGATAAGTATACTCTTACAGGTTACACAGGAACTCTGCATTCCTGATGACTATACTCTTGCAGGAAGCAATGAGTTAATGATATCACACTTGCACACTTGTAGAGCCTCATATGAACACATCTGTGGGACTATATAGCTACTTAAATTGATCGAATACCATCTATGTCGATGTGCATAAACAAATGATCAGCATTATGCATGTTAACACACTACTATACATGCACTGAGAATTAATCTTGGCGCATGCAAAACTTGAAAAAAAAAAACATAAAGCAAGTATTGTTTTTTGCAAGGGACAAGCTTGGCACTTGCACCCCCTGCTAATTGTATCCAAGATTGTACAATCCCTGGGGAAAAACGTATATTCCCCTACAGGGGTTGTCAGTCTTGCATGCCTTTCAACCATCTGTTTTGTCATCCAAATAGTATTGATTAAACAAATGTCAATCAAAGTACACACACACACAGACACACACACACACACACACACACACACACACACATACACACACACACACATATATATATATATATATATATATATATATATATATATATATATGTATATATGCACACACACACACACACACACACACACACACACACTATATACATTGTCTATGTGCATGTGTGAGCGTATATATATATATATATATATATATATATATATATATATATATATATATATAAAAACACACACACACATACATACACACACACACACACACACACACACACACACACACACACACACACACACACACACACACACACACACACACATACACACATATACGCACACTTATATCACTCGGTACAATGTCAATATTTTCTGCTCATGATATTGTCTTCTCAAATGTATATACATACATGTACACAAACACAAAATACATGTATAAATAGATGGATAGATAGACAGACAAATATAGATTTGTAGATATATGTATTGATAAATGTATACACCTCTATACATGCAGTACTAACCACCTATATTGAAAACTATATAACATACAAGCACCAGATAACACTGACCAAGGGAAAATACTGATAGATATAAAACAAAATATGAAGCATCTCTTCAGATGTTGCAGCTACATCAAGTATGACACATATATTGCATATGCTGCTTTATACTCATTAGAGTGATATGGTCAAAACATCATTTGAAAAACATTGATTTGGAAAAGTTTTCTTTACAGAGCATATGAAGAGGAATTTAAGCTATACTGACATTACATAATTTTTAGCAAATCACACAAGTCAGTACAGAGTTATAATGACCTAAAATGCATTAAAATGGGTCTTAATTAGATCTCTCTGCAAAACATGATCATAGGCACAAGCACAGTAAATACAAGGGACCACTTACCAGTCAACCCAGCATGAGACAAAAAGAGACATTGGGCCAGATTCAGGAAGCCTCCGTGTAAGAGTTATAACTCTTACACGGAGGCTGCAGTTAAACAGTGTGATGTCAGCATGTCATGCATATGCATGAGGTGCATGAGGCATGCTGAATCACACTGTAACTCTTACACGGTCCATGTAAGAGAGTAGGGGGCGTGTCCGTAGGCTAAGCCCTGCATGCGGACACGCCCCCGGAAGTGTAGAATGGCTGAAAGTAAACAGCCATGAGAGAGGCCATGGAAATGTAAATAAACACACTACACAACACATTCCCCCACAGACCATCAGTGTACAAAGTGAACAGATGCAATAAAATGAAAATAAAAACTGTTTTATTTTTTTTAAAACCCGTAAATGTGTGCTACTAGCGCAATTGCAGTTAGCAGGCAGTGGAGAAGGATATGAGAACTAAATATGCAAAGTAAGCCAAGAAGAAATAGCTTAGCGGTAGAGTTGCCGGCTTAAGAGTAGGCAGGCAGGGTTCGAGCCCACACAACAACCTTTTTGTCTTTGTAAATAAGCACTAAAAAGGCCCCTGACAGTATTGTACAAATGTAAAAGTATACCCTTTTGTAAAATGGAATGAAATGGAGCATATATTTTGAAGTAACACAATAATATAAATATTTAGAAATGTACTGATAGCTAAGCTGCAGTGAGACAGAGTGCTTGTAGCTGAGTAGTGTTTAAAAAGCTGCAAATTGTTTGCCCGTAGCTAAGCACTGGTTTAACAGGCTCAAACTGTGTGCAACTAGCTGTCCTCAGCTTAACATGTGTGTCACCAGCCAAGTAAGGTTTATCCCAGCGCACACCGTTTGCGCGTCGCTCCCACAAGCTAACTGCCAGTGCGCATGCGTTAGCTCCGCGCAAATGAGCGCAGACCTTGTTTTAAGTGCTTAAAAGTGCTTTTGGCATGTTTGATTGACAGGTCCTCAACTCATTTCTAGACAGTCTTGAAAATTAAAAATCAGTGGTCGGATTCGAACCCAGGACACCATGCACTAGAGTCAAGGTACTAAACCACTAAGCCATGACAGCAGTACTTAGAAATGCAGAAATAGCATACATATAGGATATAATCCAGAATGGAGCATGATAAAGCAGTTTCTGTGAAGTAGATACAATTCCAAAATGGCCAATCATAGAAATGTGCTCGAGCACAGCGGTGGGGCGTTGAGGAGTCCAGATACATGGTCTGGCTCCTAGTTCACCATCATGAGGCCCAACTCATGCAGGGCCAGGTCTCATGGGGAGCGTACAGGGCGGAGGCATGGGACCAGTTGGCTCATGATCTGACCAGTGCTACTGGCATTCCACGCACTGGTGAGCAGGTCCGTCACCACCATGCGGACCTGAAGCGGCATAAGCAAGACCAGTTGACCCAATGGATCCAGGAGGCCCGGGATATGCCCAACGCCCCACTACTGAGTAAGTTACATTTTACTTATGTATGTAAGGAATTCAACTAGCTGATACCATGGAGATGTGTATTCCAATATTACTTGTTTTGTATTACAGCTGCAGGTGTCCGCTCTGTGAACCGAAGGGTGCATGACCGCAGGCTGGTGCAGCTGCGCCACCATGCAGGTTAGTAACCCCACATAGTACTTGTAAATAAATATTATAGTGTAGCACGTATCAGAACACTGCACTGTATTGATTAAAAGAAATATAATGTGCAAGCAAGAAGTGAAAGTCTGCAGGTATAGCTGCAACAAGTTCAGCAGTATGCAAGTGTAACTGGAAATATAATTGATAGAAATAAATAGTGCTGTAATACAGATGTCCCACCATTAATTAAATATAGTATAATCTGCAGTAGTCTCAAGAGTACAGCTTCAGAATTTGAGGTAACCACATGTGAGATATATCACCTGTTGAAATGCAGAATCATGACAGAAGTGAGGCTGCTGGAAAGTGTTTGAATCACCACAGGTCTAATATGTGAACAAAGCCTAGAAGTACCAACCTGAACTGTGAAATTGCAGGATGTGTGAGAGTGACAGAAAGGGTCCTGTATCAATAAATAAAGTAGTAATAACCCCCGAATATATAAGCCTGAGTGTGTCTCCACAGAACTAAATGCATGTGGGAATTACAAATTAACATCCCAAACTGATTTCAGTGTGTCTGAATCTTGAATGTTTAAGCCAAAATCTGTATATGGTGATGACAGTAAACAATTTGCAGATAGAATGAATGATTGTCTGACAAACTAAACAGCCATAGTTGTCCCCTGTCCTGTCATCAAAGTGTAGCAGGATGATGTATCTGATCAAATTCAAAATAACTAGGATAGTGATGTAACTGTAACAGGTCTAGCATGACAGTCAAATAAAAATCATTTTGAAACATCAGCCTCAAGTTAATTGTGTACCTATTACAAATGTATATCAATGTATAACTTATGAATGTGTCATCATTTTCTTTCTCCACCCCACCCTATAATTGCAAATGAAAACACTCACTAAATATTGGTATGTGAACATTTCATTAACCATGGACATTTGTCCTGTTCACAAATATATGCATGTCTCTTTGTGCATGTGCCCTGTTCATACCTGCAAACCTGATGGCCTGTTGCCATTAATCAACCCTGCATGTTGTTTGATTGTGTATTTCCGTTCAAATAATGCATGTGATATTGATATGCCCGTTGTTCAATGGTGTTAATATCTGGGTGTTTGTTTAATGGGAATACCAATGCATGCTGTTACAACTAATTGGAATGGAATAATATGCCACTAACCCAAACTAACATAACATACCCACAAACCTAGAACGCTTGGGAAGGCAGGTCCCAGTGGACCGACCTCTCCCACCTCAGCTGGCGACTGCACCTGGCACTAGTGCCCAGGCTGGACCCTCCTCCGGTGGCCCTGTGCCACCTTCGGGTGGAAGCGCTGCAGGGGATGGGGCCCATGCCCCCTCTGCAAGCGTGGTCAGAGGAGTACGTCCACTCACCCTCCAAGGTGTCCGGTCTGTGGTGCGAAGGAAGATCCAAGACTCTGTTCTTGGGCCCCTACGCCAGCTCGAGGCTCGGGTGGCACAGCTTACAGCCATGGCCATTGTCCCGCCTGCACAGCCCCCAGCACAGCCCTGTCCTGGGCTGTGAAGGAACAGTGGCAACTGCCTATGGGTGGGGATATCAGTTCCACTGTTGCCATCTGTGGGCTCATGTGCCTTGGATATCCCAACCTCCGTCCCCGTCAATTGTGTAACCCCCCCACTTGTGTCATACACCGCCCCTGTATGCGTCTTGTCTGTCTTGTCTGTTAACCTACCCAGCCTACCTCCCCAGCTATACTGACTTCCTTCACCTGACATACCACTCTCACCTGAAAAAAAAAAAAGGGCACTCTGTACCCACAAAAAAATTACGCCCCATACATAGCTATCCACGTCGCACACATGTCCGCTGGACATTGAAACTATTAATTACAATTGGCTTTACAACAAATATTAATGTTGTCCTGACACCTCTCTCAGGGGTGGAAGGTTTCAAATGTCCCACCAAAATACATAGAAATACACAGCTGTTGCTGCTAAAGACATGGGCATCTATGGGCCTTACCCACATCCTTCCTGCAAATCCCACGCTTGTTTCCCTACTGTCTTACCCTCTTTGTGACCCCTTTTTCACCACTTTCCTGTCACCCCTTTTTCTTTTCTTTCAAAGAAAATAGCTGGTGTGCGTGTGTTAGGAGCTCACCGCCAGTGCGCATGAGCTCGGCAAACGAGTGCAGACCTGGTTTTAAGTGCTTAAAAGTGCCTTTATGGCACTTTGATTGACAGGTCCTGTACTCATTTTGAAAACCTGGAAAGAAAAATAAATTCCCACTGCTAGTCTCGAACCCAGGACCTTGGTAGCATTAGTCTGTATGACCTACCACTAAGCCATGACTGCCATACAAGAACATAGTGCTAAAATAAATATAACATGTAATAGTAGGAATCAATATAAAGGCAATATAGGAGGTGTACCACCCAAAGCATTTCAGGTAGAGTTTTAATGGCCAAATTACTGGATTCCCACACTAGTTCAGTGTTAACAGAAACAGCCCTGCTAATTGTTAGCTTGTACATAATAATGTAAGGTAATGTACATATATGAAGGTATGTATATGTACACATACATACATATAAATATATATTAATACATATGAAATATAGTCGTAGGTGTCAGTATCCATACACACTCACTACAGGAAACAGTGAAGATAAATGCAGCAGCCAGAATCTGCAACACAGCCTGACTCCTGTGAGACCTACTAACCCCTTTACTGCTGAAAGGTGCCTCCAGCACTTTGATTGATAGACCCTGTACTCAATTTGAAAGCAAAATACAAGCATACGAGTAGGCCCTACCACAAGACCATTGTAACACTAGTCTGTATGACCCACCAGCAAGACATGACTCTCATACAGGAATATAGTGCTAAATAAGTGGAACATGTAATAGTAGGAATGAAGATAAAGGCAATATAGTATGTGTACTACCCAAAGCATGTCAGGCAGACTTTCACTGTCCCAATTACTGGATTCCCATACTAGTGTAGTGTTAACAGAAACAGCCCTGCA
The DNA here is from genome assembly GCF_019279795.1 of Protopterus annectens. Taxonomy (NCBI): domain Eukaryota; kingdom Metazoa; phylum Chordata; order Ceratodontiformes; family Protopteridae; genus Protopterus; species Protopterus annectens. The sequence goes on along the minus strand of NC_056739.1, from coordinate 402,519,116 downwards.
AATTGTTAGGTTGTACCCAATATTGTCAGCTAATGTACATATATGAAAGTATGTATATGTACACATATGTATATATAGCAATACATATGAAATATAGTCGGAGGCATCAGTATGCATACACACCCACTACAGGGAACAGGTGGGAGAAATGCAGCAACCTGAATTCACAACACAGCATGAAGCATGAGAGATGTACTAACCTTCACGCTCACAGAACATTTTCCAACAGCATACCAGCATGGTCCACGCCCTTACAATCTGAAAGGGCAACGCCTATCTCACATACCCTTTTATAGCACTGTCCTGAAATCACAGTGAGACATGCAATCAGTACACAACTGGCTGTATGCAATTAGCCAATGCTGCCTTACAATTGGTGCAGAGGCCATCACATGGACCTATGCAGATACCTACAAAAGCATTCAGTACCCACACTACACACACGCAATACAGTCATTGCACAAACCTAATGAGAAAGAGAGAGAGAGAGAGAGACAGAGAGAAAAAAAAATATACAGACAGCCAGCAGCAAAACCAGCAGCAGCAGCAGCAAACAGCAAGCAGCAAGCAGCACCACTGACACAGCAACAGCTGCCACAAACACAGGTAATGCAAAGTAGCAGGTTAATACTGTGTTTACTGTGACACCTCAAAAGTATCATAGTTCACTATCTATAGGTATGTCCATGAGATAGGTTGTGTGTACATAGTCCTGAAATATATACATATGTAATATTGCTGTACATGTTGCCCATACTTAAAACTTCCATAGCTTAGAACACAAGGCCAGTTGTGCATATGATGCAGTAGTTACCAGGGTCAGTAGAGGTTACTCCTCATTGGTGTGGGACCACTGTGTATGTATGGCACTGTTCAGGTACATATCCTGTAGTATGGCCAGGGATTAATATCAGACTGTCATGTGGTGCTATGTCCTCCAGGGGTGAACGTAGCACACATCCAGGGATACCATTTTGTAACAGTGATGCTATGTGTTCTGCAATGTTGAGGGTGGCCCTCACCTGGACATGTGAGAGGATAGGGAGGTTACAGTCATCTGTGATAACTAATACTGCATGTGTAGGAGAATGGGGGGGGGTACCTGCACCTAAACTGTCTGCAACAATGTTGCCAATATCTATGCATTTGGTGAATGTGAAGCATCTTAACACTGATGACCACAGATGCCTTGCCTTCATGTGAATCTGCCCTGTGCTGCAGTAGCCTCCTGCTATTGTTATACAATGTGCCTGTATCTGTAGTCCACTAGACAGGATAAATAAGTGGTGTGCATATGTTCTGGGTTAGATATGTGTGTGCACAGTACATGCAGTATGTGGGATGTCTGTGGTAAGCATATGCAAAGGGGCCAGCAGTGTGTGTTGTGGCTTCCACTGGCCCAATGGGCTGCATGGATAGCATCACAGTCATAACTAGTGAATAACTGTGTAATTACATGCATACATAGCAAGGTAGTGTACTGTGCTTGTGGTGTTGCTGGGATATGTATATCCAGGCTGAGTAATGTGTCCACATCACAGGGTTGGATGGCAACACACATCCAGTATGTAGGGATGAACACCCAGAGTGTTCCAGACGTGTCGCCTGTGCAGAAATATCTGGCCATTACCTGTGCATCCCCCACAACACACACACATGCAACATATGGCAGAAGTACTATAGCAGTACACATAGGTTCATAGGTTCATACTAGGCTATTTGCCCTAGGGCATTGATAAGCCTAGTAGAATGTGTTTGTCTTTCGCCACCCAATTACAAGTTATGCTGCTGTGCCCTTGTCCGATGTTAGTATACTGTGCCTCTGTCTAACAGTGACATAGAAGTGATACCTGGGGTACAACTATGATCTCCATCCACTCATCCAGATTCCTGTGGAAGAGAGTCAATGAGGGACTCTGCCTAACCTGTAGTGTGAGTTCATTACAGAGTGAAGGGAGCCTCTTGGTTAGGAATGTGCCCCTCCAGCATGTACTGTTTATGTCAGTGCTGAGGTTCAGGTCTCCTGAGCATGTGGCTGTATGGGACTCTGGTATCCTGAGGTGCAGCATGTTCATTACTGCTGGGTAGGACATGGCTGTATATGGCATGCACAGATTGCCTCTGAACAGGCAGTATGCCACTGAGTCCAGCTGGATTTCCTTTAACTGGGCAGCATATGACATCTGTTTGAGCCATTTCATCCTCTTGATGAGGTACTGTTGTCCTGTACCAGTTGCTGTAGGTGTCTGGTTAGGTACATCCCAAAAGGTGCATTGTACGCAATTATAGGCCTGATGATGGATGAGTAAAGAGGCACAATGACCTCCCCTGCCATACATGTGAATCCCTCATGATTAGCTGGGCTATATAACATGTCTTTCAATCCACGTTGGCCATGTGGTTGACAAATGACAGACTGCTATCATGTTTGTTCCCCAGGTCCCCAATTACGTCTTCTGTACTCAATGGCCTAACACCTATGTGGTACTTTGCCACCACTGTGGAGGTGTGGGAATCTGCGTTGAATATTGATACTCCCCCTCCTTTGTTCAAGTGTTGGGGCCGACAAGAATGGTAACAGCTATAACTTGGTAGTGCTAGTGTGCTCCTGGGAAACCTGAAACAGGTTTATGTTACTGCACAGATATCGATGTCCATAATGCTAAGTAGGGTTTTGAGTGCATGTATCCTGAGGTCTAGACTTCTGCTGTTGAGTAACATCACTCTTACTTCCTCATCCTTTGTGATACAAATGGATGTGGGTTTGACTTATGACCCTTGCCTAATACAGGCACTATGGGTGTAGCAAGAGCCTCCACCAAAATCCAATAGGCCAGGGGTGACAGGTGCAAGCTGTCCCTAGCAAAGCATACCACCCCAAGATGACAGGCATTGGCACACCTGTGAATGACACCAGTATGTCAGTCAATTGTTGGAAGGGATCATCGTGCCTTGATATTGTGGCATCGTTCTTGGTGAGGGTAAGATGCTACTCAAGGTCAGGGTCAAACTGTCTTGGGCTACATGCTCAGAGAGCTCCGTACTATCTCATGTCATGTAGTCCAGGGAGGTATGTGTCAGGTCATTCACACCAGCATGGACATTTACTGAGTCATACCTGTACTTGCCTTGGAGTTACTTGAGTGTTTGTGTTATGTGGCGGTCGTAGTGCCCGACAGGCTGCACACTGTGACCCTCACCTCGTTAAGCCTGGTGAACATGATGTCAGTGTGCCTGATGATAGAGGCACCTAGTACAGGTGTATGAGGTGTGTTGTTTACTGTTAATGGCTGTGAGTGTTCAGCACATTGGCTTTGTGTGATATGTGTTGCACGTGTTTGTTTCCGTGGTAGTGGTTGCTTGAGTGTCTGCTTAGGAGGTCTCTGCTGCGTAGGCAGACCTGTTGTCCGAGCCTACGAGTATGTTCATGTGTGATCATGTGTTAGTTCTGCTGTCATGGTAGGTCTATGTGAGACTGGAAGTGTAGTGAGTGTGGTTTCCTTCTCCACCTGACTGGTTATGGCAGTATTGAGTAGAGAGAGCCTAGCCTCCAGTTTGGTATATGGTTGCATCACTTACATGAGTTTGAATTTGTTGTTAGGAGGAGGGGGTTGTCTGTGTACATGCAGCTGTTCTAACATTGTCTCTGGATTACCACACTCACCAGCTGGACTGGGGAGGAGACTGACAACTGACCTTTGGACATGCTAGAATACTATTGTGAATTCCGTAATAATTGAAAACAAGGTCCAGTGGGGAGTGAAGGTGTACTGATATTACCTACTACTGCTGACTGATATAATAGCTTCAGTGAGCAAGTGCCAGGTAACCTAAGTGCAATGTGTTACAATTAAGTAAATGCAACAATGACAAGCAGTCACTTGCTGTCATGTAACAAGGAAATACGTACAGTAAGCAATGCAGATATCAGTAGTGAGTCACAGAAGTGTTGAGAAGCTGTGTATTATGTGGAAGTAGCATATCAGTGAAATAACAAGCTAACAAATAACAAGCATATAAACAAAGCTAGATTCAGGAGGCCTGGATGTAGTGTTTGCTACAGCAAACAAGGTGTACCAATGTCAGTAAGATACAGCTCAAATATGCAGGCACTATAAACCTGAAACCAGATGTCCCCAGCTATGAATGGCAGAGTACAGCCTATTGTCACACAAGAGTGCAGACCACAAACCTTGTTAATGTTAAATAACTGGCCTGAAGGCCAACTGCCTATACCAGAACTAATACACTTGGACACTGGGCTCTCAATCAGCAGTTCCCAACTTCAAAGGATGAAAGATATGTGTCCTGCCACCACAGTGCTTGCCACAAACCTCCCTAATGTAAAACAACTGGTCTGAAGGCCAAGTGCTTAGTCCAAATGACTTAGAATGATAGCTACACTTTAATCAAGTTACAACTAAGCAGTAATAAGTTCAATTTAATATTCCCTGTATAGAATGTGTACCATGTATTGCTGAGATACTATGCTGATAACCTGTTTGTGTACCTTTCCAAGGGTACATGGCTCCAAAAAGGAACCCCGCATATTCTGCTGCAGAGGATGAAGTGATCCACCAGAGCCTGGTGCGTGACTATGCCATCCTGTTCTCACGCATGACCCAGAATCAGCAGGAGAGGTCTGCACTGTGGCAAAATCTGGTTAGCAGGATAAATTATGCTGGCATGCATGATTAGGACATATGAGCAGGTGAGACATCACTGCAGTGATTTGATTAGAAATGTCCGCCAGCATGCTGCAGATATCCGCAGGCAACAGGTTGACACAGGTGGGGGGGGTGGCCACACATCCCCCCCTCATCAGACAGGAGGGGCTACTGCTAAGTGTTGTGGATCCAGCCCCAGAACAACAACAACAACAGTCATGCATCATGATGGAGGTTGGATCCACATAGCAGCAAGACACCGAGCGTGCAGGTAAGATGCCATATTTATTTATTGTTATTACTTTTACATTTGTTGACCGAGATAGTCTAGCTGGATATATGTCCATTTTCAGTAGAGGCCTGGGGAGAAAAGCTCCACACATAACATAATAAAGGCAGACAGACAAGTTGTTAATACAGACATCCAACATAATAGAAATATACACCAGCTTGTTAATTAAATCAACATACATTTAAGGAACTCAAACAGTTTAAAGTCATACACAATGTACTGTCGGTTTCAAAGCAATTCTACCTAAAACATAACGGTTATGCAATAAGGCAAAAGCCATATAGATAATAGTTAAAGCTCAGAAGGGTAGAGAAGTAGAAAGAGTATGAAAGATAAAATAATAGGGAAGAGGCAGGAGTCAAGAAGGGAAGTGAGGAAAAGAAGGAAGACAGTCAAGAGGAGGTGGGAGGGATGGGAGAAGTAGGTCAGAGCATAGAAGGACATCAAGGGGAAAGAAACAGGGTAGAAGCTAGTTTTTATGCACAATGAGGGGTTAAAGGTAAAGAGAGGGTGGGGAGAGGGACGTTAGCCTGGAGTACTACAAGAACAAAGCCAGTGGTTTTGGAAGTATAGTTTGAGTTGTTGTTTGAAGAGAGGTAAGGGTGAGATTAGAGTTAACTACTGGTATGTACATATGTCTGTTCTGTACACTGTTACTTCATGCACGCATAAGGTGTGCATGTGGTATGTATCTGTCATCATGATATGTAATTGTGCATGTGTGATACAGACGTTATGAGCAGCTGATGTGTATAAGGGAACTAGTGTACTACTGTACTGTATCATGTGCAAAACAAATGGCACACTTGTGCCCACTGACATTACTCTCTTCATACTTCCAGGTCCCACCCATCTAGCAACGAGGCAGGCCATACATGCTGGTGAGTGTGTTTAACATTACCTGAAAAACAATTTATAATACTAGTAAGAGTAGTGTAACTCTGTAGTATACATGCTGGTGAGTGTGTTTAATAATCCCTGCAATACCCAGTTTAACAATATTAAGAGTAGTGTAACACAGTACTGATGTGTGTGTTTACTGTGGGGTGTGCATGTGTGCGAGTGTGCCTGTGCCCATGTGTGCATGTGTGTTTGTGTCCATGAGTGCATGTGTCCATTTCTAAATGTGTGCATTAGTATTGAAGTGCATCTCTGTCAAATATGTGTTGAGACTGTAATCTGTGTTCCCTGTTTTCCTCCCATAGGTTCTGGTGCTGCTCTGGTGACCTGCAGCAGGGAACCTGAATCTTGTGCCCCAGGTACTGATGATGATGAAATGCCTGTAATGGTGCAGGAAGGTGTGTCTGGGTCCGCCATTGGTCAGCCAATTGACAGTACACAGCTGTCAACCCCATCAATGCGCACAGTCATCCTGCCGTTATATCCTTTGTCACCATTGTCCCTAGGTGATGGACAGCATGCAGTGGGCATAGATCAGGGTAATGTGGTACCTGTGGTACATGCATCCCCACAAGGCAGCCATGAGCAGGGTCCTCCAATGGTACCATGCAGACAGCCCATGGGTTCTCGTGGGGCATCCGTGGCGTACTGCCTCTGGCCGGCGTGCCCAGGAGGTATGTCAACCTCCACTATGTTTCGACTGTTATGCAGGCACAGGCACGTATGGAAAGGTACACCAGACAGGGTCTGAGGGAGCTGAGAGCATGTCACAGCCATGACAGGCGGCATGCGTGGCGTTAATGCTATCCGTAACCTCACAGATGTCGTTGACAGACATTGTGGGGACATACAACAGCTGCTCCACAACCAGATGTCCATGGTCCAGGGCGATGGTGTGTGTTTGCAACGTCGACGTGGCCATATGCCAGCAACAGCACCAGCTGGCAGTGGCGCGGGCGACAACAGGCCCACTCACGCACCTCAAGTGCCAGCACCAGCGCCAGCAATGCTGGGTCTGTGCTGTCATCAGGACGCCCCAGGAGACCACGTGCGCGTGGCTCTGGACAGTCCCAACAGGGAACTGTGTCCAGTCAACACACCCCTGCTTCCGATGACAGTACCCAGTCTGGGTTAGTACCGGATACGGCCCGTAGCATCCCTGCCAGGCACAGGTACCGTGTCCGTGCCCACAGACACTGATCTGGATGACCTGACAGGTGCAGTCTGTGGCTGTCCACAAAACCCTGTACATGGCAGCCATTATGTGGGACTGTGTGCGTGCTTACACACATGCAGAAATCTAACACCTAGGGCAAACACATACACACACACACTGCACCAACACTGGTCCACCCTGTACTGCTGCCCCTCACAAACACACATACACACACATGTCAATTGGTGTTACCAGTGGCTGGCTTGGGCATACCTAACCCACACCCTGTGCATATGATGACACTGTGCCACCTCCTGCATACTACAACATTGGTGCAGGAAAATGTAAACACGTTGCTGATGCACAGGGTGACTACATAGATGTGTATAAGTAGTAACATGTTGGCAACTGTTCACTGTTCCACTATGATTGTGTGTATATCCCAGCAGTCCTGCTGCAGTAACTGTATGAATGTCCTCAATTGTTATCTGCACCCATACTACTTACCAAAGTGTACCAGCTGCACACCATCACATGCTAACATTGACTATGGGAATGCACATCATGTGCTGTTATGTAGATACAGCTATATGTATCTGTTCTGTCACACATGCATTTATACACACCCTGCTACCCCCACACATGCACATGCTCACCTGCCATTCCCATTATTTATTAACCTACATGAGTGGCTGTCGATACATGACAGGTACACATTTGAGAAGTGCACTATGTTGTTTACTACCGATTTCCTCCTCTCTACCTGTACTCACAGGGTGCAGGCAAGCTCATCAGTTCAAAGGTGTAATGTGCATCAGGTACTGTGGTACCCTGATTGCCACATCAAACATGTTTCCCATATGGAAATGCACAAACAGACACATCCCACATCCACACACTTGCCACATCCAGGCTTCAAAACACTATCTAGGTATATTCTGGTACATGTGCGTGTTACAGTAGCATGTAACAGTATACTGAGTACTGGCAGTTGTCTGTTGTCATGTTGTTTGTATAGAGTAAAAGAATTGTTCGTTTATCCTACTTCATTTTGTGGACATTTCTTGAAGAAGTGTTACCTTACATGTGTTATTGGTACCACCACCTTCTCTTTTGTAGTTTTGTTTGTAGAGGGTGCTGTCAACATCACTGCTTGTTAAGGGTAATGTGCACCCTGCAGTGCATAGCCCCATTTGGCAAAAGCCGCATCCCACCCCCATCATTGTGCACACACACTAACCACACCCACAGTAAAACACATACTTTCCATTTGCAAGATTCAAACCCATACCTAACTGTGTTATGACAGTAGAAGCAGACACATTAACAGAGTGTGCTATTTGCATCAGTGAGAGAAATCCTTTCTAATGCTGTACTTAGAGGGTGCTGACATCATCTGTGTGTAGGAGGAGGGATGTGCACCCTGTAGTGTGTTCTCCCAGTTGGCAAAAGGCACTTATCCCTCCCAGCATAATGCACACACATAAACCCCACTTATACTAACACACATACATTCCTTTTGCAGGATTCAAACCCCTACCTAACTATGTTATGACAATGGAGAAAGACGCATTAGCGGAGCGCGCTATACAAATTACTGCAGGACTTTAATTCAGGTAATATAGTTGTAGAGTCCTGACATCATCAGTGTTTCAAAAGGGGGATCTGCATCCTGTACTGTACTGTCACAGTTGCTAATAGGGGCATTTCCCACACACACACATCGATGTGTTCGAGGTTTGCATATGTGGGGGATCTAGTACTCCAGTGTGATTAGTATATGGTTCGATTGCAACAATGAGGGATATACTTCCAGTGGTGAGCAGTTTGTACTCATGTTTGTGATGATCAGGTCTAGTATATCTGCCCCTCTTGTGGGAAGGTTGATTACCTGTTCCATAGCTAAAGAATGTCTGATCTATGGGAACCCTAGAGCTTGGGTATTGTGGCTTGTGTAATGTTCACAGTCTATGTTTGGGTAGCTGACGTCACCCAGTATGATGGTGTTTGCAGAGAAATCTATACTCTCCTGTGTGAGCATGAAGGCTGTGTGGGAGTCCTGAGTTTGAGAGGGTGCTGTAAGAGCTCCTCTGTGCCTCTTTCCATGTGGTCCAGGGAGTTACGTCTCAGGTTGTTTGCACCAGCATGGGCAATGACTGCCTCATAGTTGTACTTGCTGTGGAGTGACCTGTGTGCCTGTGTTATGTGGCACATTCTATCACCCGACAGGTAGCTAAATGTGACCCTCACCTTGCTCAGTCTGGAGGGTGGGACATCAGTCAACAGCTCATGCCAAGCATGTTCACACCCCTCATAAATGATGTGGAAACCTTCAAAGGCCCCAGGCCTGTTGAAAATATGGACCAGACTGCAGATACCTGTATAAAGGCATTCTATGGACACATTCAGGAATGCATGGATCATGACACCACATATGAAAGCATGACCCAATCCTCCAAAGGCAGACGTCCTGTGTGCCGGACACCAGCCATAAACAAACTATACAATAGAAGGATGAAGCCACTACATGATACAACAAACTCCCAAAATGTGAAGGCATCACTGATGAGTATTGGAAGACAACTACAGGCACCCATACGATTGTCTAAGGCCATCTTTGAGAGAAGATTCCACAAGCCACTGAGGATAATCACAAGGCTTTCTGTAGTTATGTTAGTAACCTGGGTGGTACTACCCAGATATGCTCAGAGGTAATACAATATGTCACACGAAATACAAAACACACATACATTGCCATCATCCTAGTGGACAGGTTCACTGCTGCCTTCTCCCCCCCCCACCACACCAAAAGGGCAAATATGTCTCGCAGCAGAGTGCTGCCCCCCCTGACATCACAGATGCTCAGGTAAGAGATGCCCTTCCCAAAGCAATAAACACTGCATCAATGGGACCAGGCAGTGTCCCAGGCTGTGTCCTACATGAACCACAAGAAGAGCTACACCCAGACATAACACTACTGTTCAATCCCAGCCTTACTACACGATATGTGGCCGTCCCTCTCCATTCAGGTGGTGCCTTAACGGACCCTGGACACTATTCGCCCCATATGTCTGACTAGCTTGGTCTGCAAAGCTATGGCAAGGATCATCATGAACCTCACATATATAGATATTGGGGACCTACAGACATGTCACCATACACAGTCTGGCTTTGTTAATGGCAGATCCTGCCTCCCAAACCTGTTTGATTTCTTTGAAACAGTCACCAAGGCCACTGTCAAGGGGAAGGAGGTCTACACAGCCTACCTGGACCTTGCATAAGCCTTTGATACAATACTCCACTTGTGTATTCTAGGGAAGCTCAACAGTGTACATATTAACCCCTATGTCACTATGGATATTGCACAGTGGCTCAAGGGCAGAACACACATGGTTAGAATTGCTGGAGCCATGTCAGCCTCCAACCAGGTACAAGTGGTGTCCCACAAGGCTCAGCCCTGGGAGCTGTCATGTTCATTATATATTTATCATAGGTACAGGCCAACATGGAAGTACTGTGGCTGAGCAAGTCACAGATGCAAACCGGACGCCATAATCAACTCTCCAGCTAACACACGATCCTCCAAAAGGGCCTTTGCAAACACGATAGTCATCCCTTTGTCAAACACAAAGTGACCACAGTACCACATATGTGTTAATCCATTAAGTGCAGACGAAGGAATTATGGACCTTGGGGTACACAGGTTGATAGCATTCTACCATTTGACAACAACATGGACAAAGTGGTTAGGAAAACATTTTATATGGGCCACATCATCATGATGGGATCCACATGTAGATCAGGGAGGACATTGTGCCCTTTACTCATCCCTCATCATGCCCATAATTGACTATGATGAACCTGTCAGCATGCACCTTACCAGACACCTGCAGCAACTGAAAGACCACAACATTACCTCGACAAGAGGATCAAAGGCTCAAACAGATGCCACATACTGACTGGTTAAAGAAACAGCAGCTCTCTACTCAGTGGCATACTGCCTCTTCATAGGCAATCTGTGCCTGACATATAAAGCCATGTCAAACCCTCACTTAATGGCCATGCTGCACCTCAGAATATCCATATCCCATCAGGATACACGCTGGAAAGACTTGAACCTCAGGAGTGATATACATAGGACATGCTGTAGGGGCACATTCATAACTCAGAGGCTCCCTTCATTCTGGAATATTATCCCAATAGAGGTTAGGCAGTGACTCAGTGACTATCTTCAAGAGTGATATTAATGACTGGATGTGACATTGTAGGGTTACCCTGGGTATCACTTATGTGTCACTGTGAGACAGAGGCACAGTATACTAACCTTGGAAAAGGGCATAGCAAGACAGATTTACAATGCATGTTGAAAGCCACACACATTCTGGCTAGGTGGATACATGCCCTGGGCAGACATCCCTGTACGAACCTATGGACCTATGTATCTTGTTCACCATTGGCCCTATGTGCTGTTAATCACCAATGCAATCTCAATACTATGGTAGCATGTGCAAAGGTCAGTTGTCAGTCACCTCTATGGTACAGTTGTGGAATATGTGTGTCATGTAGTAATGTCACAGCTGCCACATGTACACAGTCAACACTATCCCCTACCCATGGATGTACAACACATGTATGAGATGGAAACACATGGCCAAACTGTGGACTAAGCACTCTGAACCCAGTACTGGCATAACCTGTCGGGTGGCATGAAATACTACAGTGACAGCAATACTGATCTGATGTGGACCTACACTGACAGCAATACAAGCATGGAAACACACCGGGCCATTTGTGGAGCCTAAGGATAGCATCCTGCATGACTGGCAGACATCTCTGCAGCTGGCACACAGGCATACGTTAGGCCTGCACACAGCACGATAACACATAGCACACAAATCCTGTGTGCCAAACAAGCACAGTCTGTACAGCTATACAACACTACTGCTGCAGTTGTGTTAGGTACTTTTATTGTCCAGTACAGTGAGGACATGCTCACCAGGCTGGACAAGGAGTAGGTCACAGTGATATGCTCATGGGGCACTGTGGTCCACCACATAACACAAGCATACAGGTCAGTCAGATGCATGGACACATATGACTCAGTCATTGTCCATGCCACCACAGCTGATGTGGGATGTCCCTCACTGGGATACATGATAGGGAACATGGAAGGGATCACTGAGCAAGTGACACAGGCTGGTAGAACCCTGACCTTGGTTGGCATCAGACCCTCACCAGGGATTCTGACATATTACTGAATGCTAATGAATTACTGTAGCTACAACACCCTAGCTGAACAGTTCTTAGCATGTGGTCACTGCATTGCTATGGAATAACGTCTTACCACTCCCACAACAGGTGAAAACATGCAGCACCTGTTCATCAACAACAGGTAGACTATATGCCCCAGACCAGGTGTGTATCCCTCACTACTAGGCTGATAGCATCTACATCTCACACTGTATATACACATCCCACATGCAGCACCTGCACAGAAGACCACAGTCATAATGTTACCTTGTGCAAATACCATGTATTCACATGTGGCAGGCATCACACATGGTAACTATTGAAGGTCACAGGTACATATGTGTATTTGGCACACACATACATCATGTGTGCATTGCCATAACTGGTTTAATCAATGTCATGCATTATTGTGAGGGACAACCCGCACACATGGGCATTCTGTGTGGGCAAAACACACGTGGCATGTCTGTAATCAAAAGCCATAAATAATTGTGATATTGTTTAGAAAGGGGTATGTGCATCCTGTAGTGTGTTTCCCAGTTGCCAAAAGGGATATTTCAGTCATACACACTTATCCCCCCTTCACACACACTTGCTGGATTCAAACCCCTGCCTAACTATGTTATGACACTAGAGACGGACACATTAGCAGAGCGCGCTATTCGCATTACTGGGAGATTTTCTTTCCCCTGATATACTTATAGGGTGCTGACATCATCAGAGTTTAGAAAGTGGAATGAGCATCCTGTGGTGTGTTTTCCCAGTTGCCAAAAGGGATGTTCCTTTCATACACATGTACTTACCCCCCTTCACACACACTTGCCGGATTCAAACCCCTACCTAACAATGTTATGACACTAGAGACGGATGCATTAGCAGAGCGTGCTATTCGCATTACTGGGCGATTTCTTTTCCCCTGATATACTTATAGGGTGCTGACATCATCAGAGTTTAGAAAGTGGAATGATCATCCTGTGGTGTGTTTTCCCAGTTGCCAAAAGGGGGGTTTCTTTCATACACACTTACACACACACTTACCCCCCTTCACACACACTTGCCCCCTGCTGGATTCAAACCCCTACCTAACTATGTCATGACACTAGAGACGGATGCATTAGCAGAGCGTGCTATTCGCATTACTGGGAGATTTCCTTTCCCCTGATATACTTATAGGGTGCTGACATCATCAGAGTTTAGAAAGTGGAATGAGCATCCTGTGGTGTGTTTACACAGTTGCCAAAAGGGATATTCCTTTCATACACACTTACCCCCCTCCACACACACTTGCCACTTGCTGGATTCAAACCCCTACCTAACTATGTTATGACACTAGAGACGGACACATTAGCAGAGTGTACTATTCAGATTACTGGGAGATTTTCTTTCCCCTGATATACTTATAGGGTGCTGACATGATCAGTGTCTAGAAAGGGGAATGAGCATCCTCTGGTGTGTTTTCACAGTTGCTAGGAGTAACATTTGGACTAAGTGTGTGAGCATGCCCAGTTCAGCCTTCCCATGGCATGTTGTGTGAAAGATGTCTCATTTATCTAAGTGTGTGAGCATGCCCAGTGTGAGCTTTCCATATGTTGAACTCTGCAGCCCATCACATTTGTGGATGAGTGTGACCTTCAACAAATACCTCCAGTTTATGGTTGTGTGTTCTGTGCCATGTTGTGTAGTTACTGTCCAAATGCTTTTTGTGTGAACACAACAGGAGTATACTGTGCCTGCAGGTTTTGCATGGGATACTTTGCACACACTTGTCAACATCCGTTCATACTGACCTAACACTGTAGTGCTGTATAGTGTAGTGGTTCAGTACTTTCACTGTGGTGGTCAGTATCCTGGGCTTTAGTCCTATCACTGCTTTACATTTCCATAGTGTGCACAACTGCCTGGTTAGGGTCCAGTTGTGCACATCTGCACAAAGGCGGTGCCTCTACGGACCCTGGTAATTACTGCCCCATAAGCTTAACAAGTCTAGTCTGCAAAGCTATGGAGAGGATCATAATTCAGCTCATAAACAAAGATATAGGGGACATGCAGACATTGTACCCATCCCAGTTTGGCTTGGTCAAGGGCAGATCATGACTTTTGTACTTGGTTGACATCTTCAAAACGGTCACTAAGGCCATTGTTGAGGGAAAGGCAGTCCATACAGCCTACCTTGGCCTTGCAAACACTTTCAACACAATACTCCACTCAGGTATTGTAGAAAACCCTACCAACTGACATGTAAACCCATATGTCACAAGCTGGGTTGCAAACTGGCTTAAGGACGGGACCCACAGGGTTAGAGTTGCTGGCACTATGTCAGACTCAAGGACAGTCACAAGTGGTGTCACACAGGGCTCAGTCCTTGGCCCCCTATTGTTTGTCATCTACTTCTCAGAAGTACAGGCCAACATGGGAGGACTTTGGCTGACAAAGTCTGCAGATGACTGCACACTGGGCGCCATAGTGGACAGTGCATCAGACACGGATATCCTTCAGAAGGGACTCACAGAAACTGATAGCTGGTGCCAGAGCCATGGCCTGAAGTCAAATTGCACAACATGTGTGGTCATACCCTTCGGGAAAAGCAAGGTAACCCCAAGCTACCATATAGGTGGCAATCCTCTAAGCACAGAGGAGGTTATCATGGACCTGGGGACACAGGTTGACAGTCGCCGTTCTTCTGACACTCACATTGCTAAAGTGGCTAGAAAGACCTTCTACATTGCCCACCTGATCAGGAAGGGATTCACATCCAGATCTAGTGGGTCATTGTTCCCCTGTACTCTTCACTTATCAGACCGGTGATCGAGTACAATGTCCTATTCTGGATGTATCTCACCCGACATCTGCAGCAATTGGAGAGACCCTGAATGTCCCCCACCAAAAGGATAAAGGACTCCAACATCTGTCATATGCTGCCAGATTGAAGTCACTCCCGCTCTATTCAGTCACATACCGCCTGCTTAGAGGTGACATGTGCCTGACATGCAAGGCCATGTCCAAACAGGAATTAATGGACATGCTCCACCTCAAAATCGGCAGATCCACCTGAACCACTAGTGCAAGTGACTTACACCTTAGCATGGATGTACGCTGGACATGTTGGAGGGATGGATTTATCACTCGGAGACTCCCTATGCTGTGGAATACAATCCCGGTCCATGTGAGGCAGAGCACCTTGCTGGCTCTGTTCAAGAGGTATCTTGACCTGTGGATGGGAGATCATAGGTTTACCCCGGGGATCGTCACTGTGTCACTGCTGGAGAGAGGCACGACAAACTAATGGGCACAGTACTGTTTCCATATAAGGGGTGGTGTACACCAACAAACTCTGGGCTAGGCTTATACCTGCCTTAGGGAAGATAGCCTAGTATAAACCTATGAACCTATCTGACCATGTTGCATAATGTTCAGATGTGAACTACTTACAACAGCCTCATCCAACATCAGTAGTGTATTCCACAACATGGGTGTACATTGGCAAACACTACCGATGTACCCTAGGCCATTTCTAATGCTAGTCGGAGAGTGTGTTTGTCCGTCAACACATTGCAAGTGTAGTTTGCCATGACATATGTCTTGTTTAGTATACTGTGCCTCTGTCTACCTGTGACATAACATTGATACCCAGGGTAAAACTACCATCTCCCTTCCACTCATTAGGATTCCTGTTGAGGAGAATCAATGAGTGACTCTATGGATAACCTGTACTGGTAGTTTACTCATGCGTGGGGGTGGCTTCTGTGTTATGGATAATGCAGTACAGCTTGTCCTATGTATGTCAGTGCTGGGGTTCAGGTCCCTCGTGTGCATAGCTCCCTGCCATTCAGATTGTACAAGGTGCAGCATGTGCATTGATTCCAGCTTGGACATGGCTTTCTACATCAGGCACAGCTTGCGTCTGGGTGGCCAGCATGGCAGTGTGTGGAGCTGCACTCTGTTTAATCAGGTGACACATTACATGTGTTCCAGCTCTTTCATACTCCTGGTGAGGTACTGTTGTGGACTTTACAGTTGCTGGATGTGTCTGCTGAGGTACACCCCACAGGGGCTGTTGTGGTCATTTCTAATGCTGATGAAAGACAACTGCAGAACCACAATGACCTCCCCTTAGCTAGATGTCAGAAAGCATGGACCATGCAATCACAGATAAGAACAAGACCCTCTCCACCAAGGGAAAGTGGCCTGTCTGGTGGACCCCAGCCATAAACAAACTGTATAACAGATGAGGGATACTAATGCAAGACAGAGCTACATCTCCAAAAGGGAAGGCAGCTGTGATCAGCACTAGTAGAAAGCTACATTCTCTCATAAAGACATCCAAGGTCAACTTGGGGACATAAATCACCAAAGACAATGAAGGTAACCACACTGCTTTCTTCAGTTATGTCAGACACCTGGGTGGGAACCCTCAGATATGCTCAGAGTTGGTACACAACAACATATATTCCAGTGACCTGACAGATATTGGCAACATTCTGGCAGACAGCTTCAGTGCAATTTACCCCCTCCCTCACCCCCAAAAGAAGATAGTTATCACAGCTGTATGTAACCTCACTGTCATCTTGGATGTCCATGTGAGAGCCGCACTCAGCAAAGACAAGTACACAGCATCAATGGGACCTGATGGTATCCCTGGTTGCATGCTATGTGAACTCCAGAAGGAGCTGGACCCATATATACAAATGCTATTTAACCTTAGCCTTGCTACAGGATATGTACCTGAACACTGGCATACGGTAACAGTGGTCCCACTCCACAAAGGAGATGCCTCCACAGACCATGGCAACTACCACCACACAAGCTTAACCAGCCTTATCTGCAAAGCTATGGGAAGAGTCATTATGGAGCTCTTACACAGAGACATTGGTGACCTACAGACCCTTGATCCCACCCAGTTCAGCTTTGTACAGGGCAGATCCTGCCTTTTGCACCTAGTTGACTAGTATGAAACTGTCAGTAGGGCCATTGATGAGGGCTACACAGTCCACACAGCCTACCTGCACTTGGCTAAGGCCTTTGACACAATACCCCACTCAGGCATCATAGACAAGCTCAACAGCTGAAATATAACACCATATGTCACAGGATAGGTTGCAAAATGGCTAAGAAACAGAACCCATAAAGTCAACATTGCAGGTGCCTTGTCAGATTCAAAGCCAGTCACAGGTGGTGTCCCACAAGGATGTGTCCTGGGACCCCTCTTATTTGGTATTTACTTTTCAGATGTGAAAGCAAACCTAGGAGGGTTGTGGCTGACAAAGTTTGCAGATGACTGCAACCTAGGCACCATAGTGAATACATCAGCTGGCACACACATCCTACAGAATGCCGTCACAAAGACAGATAGCTGGTGCTGGACTCATGGCCTGAAACTGAATGCAACTGATGTGTAGTCATCCCCTTTGGGAGGAACATAGTATCCACAGATCAATACATAGACAGCAACCCACTGAGCACAGAAAACAAATCAGACACCTGGGGACACGTGTAGATAGTGACATCTCGTTTGACACCCATGTTGCCAAAGTGGTTAGAAAGACTTTCTATCTTGCCCACCTTATCATGGAGGGTTTTCCATCCAGATCAAAGGAGGTCATTGTACCACTATACTTCTCCCTTATCAGGCCCATGATTGAATACAAAGCCCCATTTGGTATGTACCTCACCCAGCACTTGCAACAGCTGGAGAGACCCCAAAAGTACCTTACCATGAAGTTCAGGGGTGTACAACACATGTCATATGCTTCCAGAATAAAGGAAATCCAGCTTTATTCAGTGTCATACCGCATACTTACAGGTGACCTATGCCTGACATACAAGACCATGTCCAATCAGGATTTGGTGGACATGCTCCACTGCAAGCAATCCAAATCCACCAGAACCATGAGAGCTAAAGATTTGAACCTCAGCACATACATGTATAGGATATGCTGGAGGGACAGAGTCATAACTCAGAGGCATCTCACACTCTAGCAGAGTATCCCAGTTCATGTTAGACAGAGTCCCTCACTGACTCTCTTCAAGAGACATCTGGACAACTGCATGTGAGACAGAGGCACAGACTAGACAGAGGCACAGTCACGTTATTCAATTACGTAAGGGGGTCATAATGTGTCACTACTAAGTCAGAGGCACAATATTCGGAATCTATTCTGTACACTTATTACCACTATAAGGGGTGGCAATAGCCACATCACTATGGCTAGGCTTATACATGCACTAGGGCAGATAGCCTAGTAGTAAACTATGAAACTGTGAAACTATGGTGTATGTGTAGGTATTGTCAGTCAAGCACTATAATGTGGTTTGGGGGGCTTGATATCTCCCTGTATTCCAACATTGTTTTGTCTATTCCTTCTAGCATGTCTAGGGATCAGTTGCTAGTGTCCTCGCCTGCTCAGCTGGTGAACCTGGGAATATTGAGGCAATGTTACACTTGCCTCATGTACACTGACAACCCTCTCCTTCTCCCATAAAACACAAATACATGTGAGAGATGCAACTATATAGCCAAAGTGGAGGCTGAGCTCTCTCAACATAGGACTAGCAAGACCAGAGAGAAGGTGAAGGTAACCACACACACCACAAACCCAGTCTCACATAGCACTATCACAACTTAAAATCATACACATAGACACACAAAGACATACTCGGAGGCTCTGATCAGAATTCTACCAAAACAGCAGAGGCCACCACAGCAGACACCCACACAACTGCCTCCACAGGGCACAGCACATGCAACACATAGACCACAGGGTCAGTGTGCCAAACAGTCACAGCCCTTAAGGCCAAACACAATGCCAGACACACTTGTCATAGGTGACTCCATAGTCAGACACACTGACGCCCGCCACCAGATCGAGTACGGAGGAGGTCACAGTAAGCTGACCATCGGGCACTGGAATCCACCACATAATGCAAGCACTCAGGTCACTCAACTGCAAGTACAAGTCTGACTCAGTCATTATCCATGCTGGTGTGAATGACCTGAGATGTACCTCCCTGGACTACATGAAAAGAGACATAGAGGATCTCTCTGATTATGTAGGCCAGGCAGGTATGACCCTGACCTTGAGCAGTATCCTACCTTCATCAAGTAAGATGCCACATAAACAGAGACAAGATGATCAGCTGTAATAATTGGCTTAAACTATGGTGTCATTCAAAGGGGTCCAATGTCTGTCTGCCTGGGATGACATGCTGGACAGGCCACACTGATTTGCAAGGGACGGCTTGCACCTGTCACCCCTGGGCTTCCAGATTTTGGCTGAGGCTCTTGCCACCCCCATTGTGCCTCTTTTATGCAAGAATCAGATTCTACACCTACCACCCTAGAACACAGAAAAGGAAAAACACTAAGGGTAATGCTGCTCAATGCCAGAAGTCTCAACCTCAAGCTGCACACACTTGACGCCCTTCTCAGTATGGAGAACATTGATGTCTGTGCTGTGACTGAAACCTGGTTCACGGCTTCTGACAGCACCCCAGCACTATCGGGTGTTACCTCATGTCATGCCCGCCCCAAAATCCGGACAACACCAAGAAAGGAGGGTGGGTGTCCATATTCATCAAGGACACCCTCACCCCAAGGTTGGTGGCAACACACGATGCATCGGAGACCATCCAGGTGCAAGTAACCGTAGGCAAGACTGCTCTGCAGTTTGTAGCATGTTACATGCCACCCTCTCAAACTCAGGTACCTCACACAGCTGTCCTGAAAACACTGGAGGGGATAAATGTATCTCCGAACACCATCATAGTGGATGATTCCAACTATCCAAATATAGACTGGGATCACTACTCAAGCCCCAACACTCTAACCCAAAGGTTCCTAGAGTTCATACACTCAAATGCCATGGAACAACTAGTCACCATCCCCACAAGAGGAGACAACATACTAGAACTCATCGTCACGAACATGGGGTCACAATGTTCAACACCAGAAGTATACCCATCATTGGTGAGATCAGATCATGAACTAATCTCAGTGGGAGTCCACATCCCACCCCCACCCCAGATAGGAAAGACAACAGTGAAGACCTTCTCAAAAGCCGACTTCACACTTCTAAAGACTGGTGTGGTCAAGCCAGTGGACACCATTACCCAAGCCGCTGTATCACTTACAAATGCCTTCTACCAGCACCTCCAGGACTGCATGGATCAGGCAATCACAAACAAAACAAAGACTCTTTGTACCACAGGCAAGCATCCAGTCTGGTGGACCCCAGCCATAAACAAGCTCTACAACAAAGTGAAGGAGCTACTACAAGATAGAGCGAAATCCGTAGAAGGGAAGACACCCCTGCTCATTATGAGTAAAACACTGAGTTCCCCCATAAAATCATCCAAGGCAAATTTTGAGAGTAAACCCACTCAGGACTCAAGGGACAATCATGAGGCCTTTTTTACCTGTGTTTGACACCTGGGAGGGAACTCCCAGATATGCTCAGAATTAGTTCGAAATGATGTAAATATCACTGAACCTACAGACATTGCCAACATACTGGCTGACAGGTTCAGTGCAGATTTCTCCCCCCCCAACTGGAGGGATATCTATACCAGAGGATTGTAGCCCCCCAAACATCTCGAATGCTGGGGTGAGAACTGCTCTATCAAAGGCGAAAAACACTTTATCCATGGGACCAGATGGTGTCCCCGGTTGTGTGCTCCATGAACTCAATGAGGAATTAAACCCGCAGTTAGGGCAGCTGTTTAATCTTAGCCTCACCTCAGGATATGTGCCCAAGGAGTGGCATACAGCAATGCTGGACCCACTTCACAAAGGAGGTGCCTCCACCAACCCCGGAAACTACCATCCCATCAGCTTGACAAGCCTGGTCTGCTAAGCTATGGAGAGGATCATAATGGGAATCATAAATGAAGACATAGGGGACTTGCAGACGTTGGATCCAACCCAGTTTGGCTTTGTCAAGGGCAGATCATGCCTTTTAAACTTGGTTGACTTTTTCAAGACAGTCACCAAGGCCATTGATGAGGGCAAGGCAGTCCACACAGCCTACCTTGACCTGGCAAAGGCTTTCGACACAATACCCCACTCGGGTATCATTGCAAACATCACCCGCTTAAATGTGAACCCATACATCACAGGATGGGTTGCAAACTGGCTAAGTGACAGAACACACAGGGTCAAAGTTGCTGATGCCATGTCACACTCCAAAACTGTCACAAGTGGTGTCCCACAGGGCTCAGTCCTGGGCCCACTTTTGTTCGGCATCTACTTTTCAGAAGTACAAGCAAACACAAGAGGATTATGGCTGACACAGTTTGAAGATGACTGCAAACTGGAAACCATAGTTGGAAACCCATCTGACACAGACATCCTTCAGAAGGGTCTCATATACATGGATAACTGGTGCCAGAGCCATGGCCTTACGTTAAACGCTAAACAATGCATAGTCATACCCTTTGGGAACAACAGGGTTACCCCTAGTTCCCATCTAGGTGGCAATCCTCTAAGCACAGAAGAGGTTATCAGGGACCTGGGCACCCGGGTTGACAGTAATATTTCGTTTGACACTCACGTTGCCAGAGTAGGCCTGGGGCAGTTCCTGCTTTTTTAGTCAAGCCAGGGGTAGGCTTTTGTCTCATAAATTGGTGTTGTGTTTTGTAACTGTGTGGCCTCAATGAGGGAGGGTGCTTTATGTTGGATGGTGTGGGGGCAGTTCCGCACCCTGTACGGGGACTGGGGTTTTGTATCATTTCAAGACAAGCATATAGGTGTACATAACCCGAATCAAACACAATAGGAATGATCTTTTATTATTTAAAATGTAGTTTTTAATTGTACACTATTAAATAAAAAACTGTTTATAGGATTAACATTCACAATACATTAGGTTTTAAGGAATGTGGTTTTAAAAAATGTTTTTAAAAAATGTTTTTATCTGTATGTATATGTAAAAGTACAAGGAGTTTTTAAATGAAGGCGGGCTCTTAATTAAAAGTCTATTAACAGGGTGGGGTTACAAGTATTTAAACTAATCTTTGCTTGCCATTAACTGTTTTGTCTGAAGAAGGTCGGATATTAAGCCTTCCGAAAGTTCTTGTATAATAAAAGTGCTCACATTACGTTCTTTACAGTCATCTTGCTTGTTTATTGGATTATTGGATCAAAACCTGCAGACAGCTTCCTTCGGGGTTTTCGTCTTCACAAGTTTGTTTGGCAGTTTTAGTTTAGCAGTTCCTGCTATTAGGACAGTGGTCTGCAGCAAGCTATATAGTAGTAGTCAGTTTTAGCCATTGGTATTTGACCATGGCTAATCCATGTTGCTTCTTGTTGTGGTACCAACATGGGTGTGTGGTTAGCCATGCCATTTATTGCTAGTCACCCTCATTTTGTAGCTTGTTCCATGTTTTTGCACATGTACATCACTGTATGTGGTGTGACCTGGTAGTGTCAGGGTGCTGATGTGGGCTTTGACCCTGTTTTCTATTACAGCACTGATATCTACATTCTCTATACTGTGTGCGTTTACACTGCACGCATTTATACTTCTGGCATTGGGTAGCATTACATCTAGGTTCCTATCCCTTGTGGTACCTATGAGGTAGGTTTGTGTTTTTGTGGTTTATGATTGGTGAGGGTGGATGTTAGTCGGGTCCTCAGGTGTGCATATGGTACATGGTATTACATTACTTAACACATGGCATTCATGCCTCAGGTGGTGCTGCAGGGCTGCCTCTGTCGGATGCACATACTACACTCCCTGTACATGTTTGGAAGCAGGTTGTGTCATGTTAGGCATCCCTGTTACTATATGAGTGAGTCAGAGCGGTATCAGTCCCAGTGTTCCTACTGACCAAGTGTATGTGCTATGCGTTGCCTCTTTGCCAAGGCCAGGGCATACTGGGCACACCTCCTTCTGCCTACTGGGACAAGGTCAGGTTGTTCCTCCTCCGAGTCACCCTCTGCCTGTGGTGGCCTTGGCAATGGTGGGGGTATGTTAGGCCCAGCCCTGTGCTGGTGCTGCTGCAGCTGTTTCCGCAGGATCATATTATGTAGCATAGCACATATCATGACCATTTGGGTACATGTAGTTGGTGTGTACTGCAAGGCTCCACCAGATGTGTCCAGACACTGGAACCATGACTTGAGCAGCCCAAACACACACTCTATGACATTACGTGTTTGTGCGTGTGCCTCATTATGGCGTTCCTGTTCAGGTGTCTGTGCATTTCTGATGGGTGTCATCAGCCACGGCTCAAGTGCATAACCTGCATCCCCCACTAGGTGTCCGTGTGGAAAGTCCCCACTGGCAAATGATTGGTACAGCTGCATCAGATGCCAGATGTGGGAATCGTGGTAGCTCCCAGGGCAGCCAGCACACACATTCATTATTATGCCCTGGGCATCACACATGACCTGGCAGTTGATGGAGGGGTATCCCTTGTGGTTAATGTAGACTCTACCCCGCTCACCAGCTGGTGCTTTGATGCGTACGTGCGTGCAGTCTATTGCACCCAGCACCTCAGGGTATCCCGCTATTTGCTGGAAGAGATGCATATTGCTGGCCACAACCTCACGGTCATTAGGGACATATATATGATCACTGACATGTGCTGACATGGCATCCAGGAACTGGTGCAGTACCCTGGAGGCTGATGCCTGTGATATCCCCATCATATCACCAGTTGGTATCTGGAAGGTACCTGTTGCTAGTATTCTTAGGCCAACACGTACCTTGGTTTCCACTGGGATGGGTTCCCCTCTGTTGGTTCTGTGTGTGAGATGTGGCCTGCACAGCTCAACAATCTGCTGCAGAAGTTCTCTGTCCACTCTGTAGCGCTCTACTATTTCCAGCTCATGTAACCCATGGTAGGTGACCCTGGGCCTGTATACTCTTCTCCTTCTCCTCACTCTGGGTTGTCTGTCAGCATCTGCATTGTCACCACCCTCAGCAATTCGCCTATGCCTGATTATAACAGCTATGGCAGCCCCTAGCATTTCTGCTCTGAGTTCAGCTTTTTTCAGTTTTCAATTCTGATAGCTTACTTTCTTGCAGTATCTCTTGAGAGAAACACCCTGCACTACTCTTTGCAGTGTTTTAAGTGCTGGGTTGGGCTTCGAGTCTGCCTGTGTAATTGCCTGCTTCCAATTGTTTCCACCAATTAACTCCAGCAGTATCCTCTGGCAGTTTCCCTGTATTTTGGTTGTTTCCTGTTTCCTCTCTGTTTCCTCAAGGGGAGCAATGTGCACACCAGCTTAAGCATGCTCACAGTCATTTAAACGTGCGCACACATCCTTACACGGTGTTACACGCGTGCACACATCCTTACACGGTGTGAACTTGGCTGATTCATGTTAAAATGCGTGCACACTGCCTTCCACATGTGCACTCCCGCGCAAACCATTGTAAACGGTTTGCAACACGCTCCCACATGTTGAACCTGCCTTACACGCGCGCATGCACGTATATCAAGAAACTTTGAGTGTAGGGATAGCGTATACCCTCAATTTCTTGACTTTCCTAGTGTTCTGTTGGGACACACCTCCCTCCCTGATGTCTGTCTGTCATCTGTCACCTTACATTGCCCTCCAATCTGGTACATTTGTTTGTATCCTTCCCCCCCGTGATGTCACCTACCTCTTACTCTGTTCCTCCCCCTTCTCTAACTCTTATACTACTCAGAAAGTGCTCATTACCTATGTGGCAGTGTGATTCAGTATTGTAACCCTCATTTACATAGGATTGCCTAGTAATGCTTAGTTACATGTCTTACACAGAGCTTCCCCCCCTTGACAACCACTAAACGGAGGCCATATTGTTTTTGGTCTGCAAGTCCCTCCATTGACATTCCATGTGATACATAAATCCCACAATTGTGGGCTTATAAGCTTCGGTTTTCAGTTTTAGGTAGCGCACCCCGTTTGCACGGGTGTGCGCTGCAGTTACACATCATAATCCCACGAAAAAAAAAAAGTTATATAACATATTTTTGCAACACTTTTTCATGCCAATGGCCACATATTTGGCCATTGGCATGCTTAATGAAACATATGCACCCTTTATTTGGAGCTGACATAGCTCCGTTTTTGATTTTGCAGAAATGTACTCAGTTGTCAGCTGAGTACATTTCTGCAGCTAACACGTCTGTTACACGGACTGGTTTCAGCTTCGTGGATCGCTCAAATACCTCATTTGCATATCTTTGAGCTGCAAATGAGGTATTGAGCATTTCCACGCCCAGTCAGTGTAAGAGACATGTTAGCTGTCTCTTACACGGAGGTTTGGGCTGTACCTGAATCGGGAGGCTTACACGGAGGCTTACACTACTCTTGAACTCCGTGTAAGCCTTCCTGAATCTGGCCCATTATCAGTAACCAAGAAGTATCACCGTAAGAAACACAGAACGCCTCATCCTCAGCAATTTAACACAACATTTATGCATTAATAACTGTATTCCCATTATAAGCATTCCCTACCTAGATGAGGTACTGCAACTTTTTTATCCACAGCCTACTTAATACCATTAATGGGCTACATCCATAAAAAGAGTACAGGCTAAAATAAAACCCAACAGAATGGTTCATGTCAGACATGAAAGTAGCTATGGCAAATGCAGAGCAATATGTACAGTCTGTAAAAGTAACCTCCTTGTCTGGTTTACAAATATACAAACAGCTCATATGCAAATGAAGCTATCTGGTACGGAATAGCAAAAGGCAGTAAAGAAACCCTAAATTGTTCTGAAAATATGATATTGTCTCTCTTTTTAAACTGAAACAATATACAACTTACAGAAAGAACTCTCAAAATGTTTTTCTTCTGTTACTGGAAAATTTTATAAATCACTTCAACTGCCAGTACAACAGTTTACCCCTTCAGATGTTCCTTATGTGAAATCTTAACATAAGGACCTTCTAAGTTTTTCTCCTTAAACCAGTCGCATATAATTCATTTCAAGAACCCCTTAAGAAAAGAAAATATATTGATTCCTCCATCACATCCTCCCTCCAAAATAATTCAATCTGCCAAACTATTGCCAACTCTCTTACATGGCTTATCAATAAATGCCTTAAAGAAGGTGTATTCCAAGTCTCCTTAAAAACTATTATTGTTTTTCTGAGTCACAAAAGTGCTGATGTATTTTATTCAAACTAATTCCAGGCAAATCACACTACTGAATGTGTGAAGAAAACAATACAAAACAACTCACAGACTTTCTCCAGTAAAATTCCATAATATCAAATAAACAGCCTGGATTTTGAGTAGACCAATAATCCTGTATTTTATTGCTTCCAGAGCCTCACAAGGCTCCATTTAACATCATCTGCCCTCCCCCATATGAATGACTTGGGACTGCAATGTGAAATGAATGCTCCCATTATGTATGCTGACAATATTGTTATCTTAGTTGTTGTTGTGTCTTTCAGCTTTTCCCGGTTAGAGGTCGCCACAGCGGAACTCCGGTCTGCTAATGATTGGTAGTTGATTTTTATGTGCCGAGTTACCAGCCCTGACGCACAACCTTCAACAAAGGTATGCCTCGCATACATTCACATTCACGTACATTCACGCATGTCTCCATGCAGAAGACGCTCTAGCTGAGAATCGAACCGAACAGCGTCTGACTTAGTAAATAGTGAAATTAAACCCTCTTCAGTCAACAAAACAAGGCAGCTTAAAGCATTACAAAATAATTACAGTTTAAGCAGATTTAAAAATAAGACTTTCCCACCTCAAGCAGATGTGCAATCAAGTAAGGGACTTCTACTTACATATCCAAAAGTTAGAAAGCAGCAAAGAACAGGCACTGCAATGGGAAGTCTGGTAGGCACAGGTGAAAAGCTTTATAGTTTTTAACAAGGATGGAATACTCTTTCAACCATTTATAAACCAGTAGCAAGATGACAAAATCAAGTTCAGGTTTAGTATAGTGCTGATTTCCCAAGCACTTTTACCAGCTCAGATAGAACAATGTAATACAATCATGAAAATTAATATTAAAACATTATGATATATAAAATGTTATTAAAGCAGACTGCTATCTCAAAAAAAGTTAAACAAACTTACAAAAGCCAAAGTTCATATAACTGATAATTGACAAGAAGTTGCTCATAAATACAAG
Source organism: Protopterus annectens (assembly GCF_019279795.1). Classification (NCBI taxonomy): domain Eukaryota; kingdom Metazoa; phylum Chordata; order Ceratodontiformes; family Protopteridae; genus Protopterus; species Protopterus annectens. Next base: position 402,491,758 of record NC_056739.1, on the reverse strand, counting down.
GATAGTAAGCCCTACATAATAGGGAGGGTAATACTTTACATTAGCTTGATAAGTCCAACAAACCAAACTCCAACCAGTAAGTCCATTCAATAGTCTAGGTTAGACCAAGATCTTAAAATAAGTGTTGCAAAACAATGTTCTAAACAAACTCACTTTGCTTGAGCTTTAAAATTACACACAAGTAGGATATCCAAAGTGGAGGTGAGGTGAGATGTTGATGAAAATGTAACAAAATCATGGCCAAACCATATACCACGTTCAATGCAGCTACACAAACATGCCCGCAAAGCATCCAAACAGGGTACTGTCTTATCATATTGTCCACAACTCTATTAAAGTAAAACAAAACCACACATGGCAACACAGAATAACTTCATGTCTCTGAAACCCAGACCACTCAATTCAAAAAGATACTCCAGGCAAGTAACAGATCAGTGGCAGTCAGCTGGGGTCAGAACAATATCAGAATCAGCAAACAATGCCAACAGGTAACAGCACTTTTAGCAACCAACTTGTTTGAATAATCAGAGGCAAAATATTTGTAAAAATAGTTTGAACACTGGCAGTAACGTGTCACCATCTTGGTCAACCAGTGTCTCAGCTTAACATTGTTGCCTCATAGTACATGATTCTCTAGTTTGATTCTTAGTTGGGATATCTTATGTGTGGTGCTTGTATCCACTCCCCATCTCTGTGTGGATTTATTCTAGGTGCTCCAGCTTAATCCTACATCACAAAGGTGCACTGCAGATGGTTTATCTTGTAATGTGATGTGCTGATGCATGTTAAGAATCCATTCACAGCCTTTTACCCAACTGAGTGCTGCAATAGGGTCCAACACCACAATGACCCTGGATTAAGTAGGTTATCCAAAATAAATGAAGGAGTGACCAGAACAAATTAATGTTATGTCTATTAGCAACCAACTGCTGCCATCTTGGACCCCACTCAGCATTTCATGGACAAACTGGAGTCTTACACACATCAAGAAATATCTAGAACCATAAAGCATTGTTTTCAACAGAAAGTCTTCTATTTTCTTATACCTCTTGTATGAAAGACATTGCACAGCCCTATCAGTAACAAACAGGAAATGACATATGAACAGTTAGAGGAGAGAGTGCACAACAGCAACTGCCTAGGCTTAAAACTGAGTCAAACCAGACTCAAAAGCCTGTAAGGTGAATACAGTGACCTGGCAATCCCAAAAACATCAAGTTGTTGGTGACATCATTGTGTGTAGAACAGACATGTACCTCAATGGATTGTGCAAAAAGTTTGGGACAAAGTCATTCCTGTCTAGGACCAAAATGAGGGACATCTCAACTAGATTAAACATGACTACAGGTAATTATGACATGGATATGTAATCATATAGAGGACTTTGTACCTAATGGCGTTCATCTCTCACTGAGAAGTAAAGTAGTGAAACAAAATTTTCTGTACAACTCCATATCATTTTACAACCACTTCATTAAAATTCAAGAGAGTGAATGAATGAATGAATGAATGAATGAATGCACAAGATAAAGAAACCAGAAGTGAAGATAATTTTGTTAAATTCCAGACGTCTAAGTAAGAAAATAGACAATTTGAAAGGTTTCCTTTGCTTAGATGACATTGACATCCGTACATTTGTAAAACATGATTTAATTTTTCAAAATGCATGCCACAAGTTCCAGATTATATCTCCTTACATTGTTGCAAATCCAACAGGATAGCTTGCAGTGTCACAATATTTATAAAAGAATGCCTAAATGCTAGAAGACAAGAAACAATTCAGAAGTAAAAATTGCTCAAACAGTGATATCCGTGGTGGTGAATATTGTAGTATAGAAACCTGCTGTAACTGCTGATGTCTCCCAAGTTCAGTTTCAAGTTTATTTAAGTGTCTATTGCCTAAGAACTGTTACAATAATTAATCATGATGTAACAGCACAATGTGTAACTAAGATCATAGCTTATCGTTATAACTTCATAAAAATCAGTTTAGAGAGATACTTATTTACTGAGTGAATAACACTACTAAACATTGGGATCATTTTAAGCTATTCAGGCAGGAGGTTCAAAACATATGATCCCTGCTGAACAAAGGGACAATCCCCAGAAAATTCAAATCAAATCCTCTGAATCTGTTGCCATCCATGACATGTGGAATGGAAGGTGCAAGCTGGCTGATACCAGCTAATGACTTCCCTAAGGTAAAGGATTACAAAGTTCTGTATAGTAAGGTTGACTAGGACAAAAATATCAACAGGCAATGCAAGACTGAACAGGTAGCACTGCAGATTCCAAAGAACCAGCATAGTATGATGGATCGAGGATATCCTCATAAGTAGCCAAGCAGATTTCTGCACCAGTTGTAATCAACCAAGCTCATCATCTATTAGCGACACATAAAGGCATTGCAGAAGTCCAGCTGTGAAGAGACCACAGCAAGCGTGCCCCCAAGCCCCAGGTAATTCATCAGAAGGAGTGAGATGCTTAGTCAAGATTACATTCCTCAGTTGGAAACAGGACAGTTTGACAATCATTGAGATCTGGTCCTTAAGGGTAAACCGTTCATCACTAATCACACCTAGAGTGCACACCATAGACAAAAAATTCCCATTTTTTGCCATTGTAGGTGATGTTAGGTGACAAAACTGAGGCAGACAAATAATGAAGGGTGACATAAATGTCCATTGCAATTATCTTGCTGGTACTGAGTTTGAGCTGATTATCTGCCAGCCTGCGAGAATGTGAATTTCCAGAGTTTTTTTTCTGTGCAGTTCTCGTTGTACCTTCCAGCCAAGCCTCCCCATCAGCCATCTCCCTTTATTTCTCTATCTTTGGTATTCCCTAATAAGAATGAGAGCTGACCAAGGGAGATTAAGACAGCTTCAGCAGTGATTGTGCCTTTGGTGGCATGTTGACAATGAGGATACATTTATTTAGACCCAACCTTATGTTACCAATGAATTCTATGATAGTAACTTCTGTATTCATGAACACAAACTGGTAAGACACAAATAGGCATTTAAATGCAATAAAATCCCTCTTAGTGGAATCAAAAGATTAGTAAGACATAACAAAATAGGTACTACTTAACTTCAAACGTTTCCCTAATCTTAAAATAATGTTCAAAAACTGCTTACTTTCTTATCAAATCTTCATACTTTAACTAAGAAACCAGATTTGTCTCAAAATGTGAAATCAGTAATAAGATATTTTTTAAGTTTTATGTAAGAAACCTGAAAGCAAAAAATATGAATGTAACATGTTATCGATAAACAATTAAGTGATTAACCATCCATTTGGCCAGCAAAGGAATGTGCAGAAAAACATTGTGACAAACATCACAACATCAAAGAAAGACATATGTCAACAATGCTATAGAAATAAGGGGAAACACCCCTTGTGTAACTACAGACATAGTAATTGCTGCCACAAGGAAAAGCAAAAACTACATTTCCATGGAATAAGATGACATACCTAGTAGCTTGCTATGCAAAATCAGAGAAAAATAACCTTCCATCAGTCTTGTTAATCAAAATATTAGCATGTTTTCACACTCCTGACCTATGATGATAGCCTGTACTGGTACCATTTTACATGAAAGGGGTTATATCAGACTCAGCCAATTTTTAAAATAAAATCATGGAGCAAGTGATCTGGCCTTTGAATCTTGTGGCATCTCTTGAAAAAGTAAGATCATTTTCTGTTTAAGGAAAGACCACATATATTTCCTATCTTCACCATTGTTAAGGTATTTTTTACTATTTCTCATGAGGGAATAACTGACACATTGAAGAATTAAATATTAAATAACTCATAATTTAATTTGTTAAATGCTGCATATGTGACAGACACAAGAAGTCAGTGTAGAACCTGCCTGTCTCCCTGTTGTATCCCACTTTTTTTTTTTTTGCATCCCCTCCATAGACTCAAACTCTAGCTTTTACTAGCCTCTTTCTTGACCTACAAAATAAGTGCTTCCCTCAGCAGGAGGAGGGATAGGTAGCCTTTGGTGACTGTGAATTTCTTCAAGTCATTAAACAACAAGATAAACACTGGAGTTTGTGATACCAAGAATTAAGGCTCAAATTTATCAACCTCAAGAATGAACCCCCAAAAGCTATTAGAAGGCAAAATGATAACATCTGTAGTTGAAAGAAAACAGAGCTCCTTTACAACTCAAAAACTTTTTGTGACAAGTTTAATAAACTTATGGGAAGATCAGGCCCTTTGAAAACTCACAGTACTAATACATCCTTATGTAAAATTCCTCAACACATTTTCTAATTATACTGAGTCGAGTTGTGATGCTATCTTCTGAGTCATAAGTCATTCTGTAAATATGAATCCTCTTCCCATCTCTACCACTTAAGCAATCTCTCTCTCTCTCTCTCTCTCTCTGTATCAGAGTACCTTTTCCTTCATCCCTCTGGAAAGGAGGTCATGTTTTTCCACTCCCAAAAAATCACCTCCTCAAGTGTCCCTTTCAACTGCAGGCTTATTTCCTACAAGCCACACAAGACTTAAATAAATATAATAACCTAACAAGATATGAGAGTGGTTTTGTCTTAGGTAGAAGTACCCAATCTGACCTGTTCAGCCTTACTGACATCATCATTACAGCAATGGCTGACTATCTGCTAACCAGTGTTTTATTTATCAATCTTCCTAAAGATTTTGACCAAGATAGCTATGATATTCTGCACAACTCAATAAACTATATTCCATTTCAGCCTAAAAGTCCTCCTGGTCTCTTTGACCTCTTCAAACTCTAACTCTTGTAGTCACTTTTTTTCTACTTACTGTGCTCTGGGATTCTCCAAAGCTCAGTTCTAGGTGCACATTTTTAGTACTACATTCATAAGCTATTTTCCAAATGAACTTCATCTACCCAACCTCATCCTTTATGTTGCAATGTCTTCTGTCTTAAGACTAAAGTTTAGTATGCCCCCACAAAAAAACTTATCTAACCCTTTAATAAAAATCAGTTTTTCAAATGAAAGAAAATATTCTTCAGTACCTCCACTGGTTAAAATCCTTCTCACCCTCTATTGCATTTGGCTCTGTCTGACAAAAAGACAGACAAAAACATTAACTTAGTCCCTTCCTTTATATATCTGGGCATTTTTATTGATGCTGCCCTCTCCATGGCTACAACCTAGATCACCTTAAACACAAAAGCAACTGCTCTCTTTCTGGGTCACACAGATTCTTCCAGTTCCTTTCATCAAAGTCAGACATGCTCTTGGTAAAGAAATTCTTAATGCCCCATTAGATTAAGGCCTCAGCCTCCTAGCTATCTCTTCAAAGAAAATCCTTCATAGCCAGCAAGCCATTCCAATGGAATCTGTGAATTATGCTTTTTAATTAAAAAGGGAATTGCATTGCACTACCCTCACTAGTGCCATAAAGGAAATGTTCTGAGTTCCTTGTTACTGTCATCTTTAGAATCATTACAGTGCATCTCTCCTTTCAGCTTGCCTCAAGGTTATACTCAAAGATTATTCCATTTTTTATATCTCCCTTTGTAGGAGCATTTGTTCATTACAGAACAGCAAACTCACTTGTTTCATCTGGACATGTTTTGCCAATAATGGTCCCCATACTCATGCCCCTTTTCACAAATATTAAAATACTAACTCTTTATGGAAGTTTAGATCCAAACTCATCCTGCATCATAAAACAAAGATCTACTAGTAGATAAATTCACATCAGCATTTATGTAAACTGACCTAATATTTATGCCAACTATACATAGTAAGCTTCAGGTTTGCAAGTACAACAACTCTGGTTGGTCTTCTTTTTAGTTTATAGATTTTAACAAACATTTCTGTACTCCAAACAAATGCCTACAATGGCTGTTAACCTTATTTTAATATTTTTTTTCCAAATTATGTTTTTTTAATTGTGTTCATTGTGGATTTTGATCCACTGTGGTGACCCATAACCGGGAAAAGCCGAAAGAAGAAGAAGACAGAAGAATTGTGGATTTTAATTAACCACTGAATATGCAGATTTTTGCTTGCCTGCATTACTGTTCATTTAATGCTGTTTCTCTGAATTTCACTGAATAAACTTTGTTCATTATTGACTTTAAATTATCTGCTACATCATTGTTTTTTTATCTCTGAGTTAATTTTTGTCATGCACAAATAGCTGAAATGGGACCTTTAGGATCAGTCAATTACCATATTTCCAAACAATCCATAAACAGAATATAAAAGGTAACATTCTTCAAGATGGCCTAAAAATTACAGGGTCTATATTAGATGAACAAACGATCAAAATGTCGAATACAACATGCTCAACACACTTTGGTTGAACGTTCATCTAATCAAACCCTTAAAATAACGAAAACTGGAGTTCTGAAAAGTTTTGTTTGTCCCACACCTTCCCTACACTAACATGCAACACACACACACACACACATGCAACTAATACATATAAACCCATACATTCTCACATCATTCAACAATTTTCAAACCTAAACACACTCTTCCACTTTTAAAAGAAAGTGGAGGTGTTCGCCACCCCACACACCCCGATGTGGGGAGTTGTGCCCCCCAACTATATATACCAGCTCCGAGATCGTTCTACACTGGGGAAAGGGCAATTACCTGGTAATCGCAACATACACACACAAGTACGGAATTCACTTACCTAGCCATTCCAGACAGTGTAGCGTCCTTACGTCACAAGTTACACTCACCACCATGGCCAAATAAAACTTTTTGGAACTCCGATTTTCGTCTTTTTCAGTTTTCGATAGATGAACAATCGATCAAAGTGTGTCGAGCATATTGTACTCGACATTTTGATCATTTGTTCATCTAATAGGAACTCAAAATTACATACCTGTAACTGCAGTAACAACCTTACTTTAAATGTCAGTAGAAATGAGTATCATCAGACTCCATGAAAAAAAAACAAAGTAGGACAAACATAAATGGTCAAATAATAACAAATGACACAATAATTAAAGATCAAGGACAGTAGCAGAAAACAATTTAAACTTGACCAGTATGTATCTACCAAACTCAGAAAATCATATTCACAAGCACTTAAAATTCTGCAGGTTACATCATGTCACTCTCGTGAGATCACAGTATTACTTTACCAGTGTACTACTCAGGTTTGTTTAAAACTCTGTGCTTGATATGACTCATTAGTGACTATAACACTGAATTTTGTTAACACTAAAATGTGGTACCTAAAACAACTTGAAAAGGTTCAAGGATTACTTAATAGAAAAAAAAAATGCCAGCCATATTGACTGTTCAGAAAATTTGAAGGAATTGCCATTATATTCATGCAAGTTACTTATAATTACCTCTGTTTGGTATATAAGGTAATGTAGGGTGGCCACGGTGGTGCAGCAGTTAGCGGTGCCGCCTCACAGCAAGAGGTTCTCCGGTTCAATCCTTGGCTGGGGTGCCTTCTGTGTAGAGTCTGCATGTCCACCCTGTGGTCATGTGGGTTTCCTCCAGGTGCTCCGCTTTCCTCTCACATCCCAAAGACATGCTGTAGGTGGATTGGACACTCTAAATTGGTGCTAGGCATGTGTGCGTGTGTGCCTTCTGTGGAAGGTTGGGTGCTGGGCTGGCAACTAGACACTGTAAAACTGCACTGTAAATCATGAGTAGACAGGTGATCTGCTGTGGTGACCCCTAACTGGGAAAAAGAAGAAGAAGGTATATAAGGTAATGTCTGACTTGATTCTATATGAAAATCTATGTCTGACACACACATATTGTGGGAGCTAACACCATTACATGGTATTGAATAATAAAAATTAATATAAATAAAAGAAAAAATGTTACAGATGCATTATATAACAACACCTTCCATGTTTATGGAATTAACTTCCATTTCCATTGAGAAGAAGTTGGTCTTTAACTTTCTAATAAGATAATCCTGAAAATATCTCCATGGGTTTATGGCAAACAACCTTCTTGGCTCTTGGATCACACAGAAGACATGTGCAGAGTTAGCAGATAACCATACCTTTCCGTGAAGCCTGCTAAACTGGTTCTCCATTTAACCCGAGCCACTTTTGCCATACATCTTTACATTTTCCTAATCAGTATCACATCACAAATTGCCCCATCACACCTTACCCTATTATATATATATTACATATTATATTATTATTACCCTTCAGCAAGCTGTTACCTTATCAAACGCATATCTTGCACCCATTATCTTTACCTCCCGACATTCTCATTTAATTAACACACAGGCCGAGCATGCAGAACAGCAGCGTTGTCAGTACCCCTCAAAACCATGTGTCACTCTTCTGCCAATCACTCCCTCAATTGCAGAGTACAACAAAACTTTGCTTTCTCCACACCCTCCTTACCAGCCCAGTTGACAGTTATTAATTCTGCCTTTTCTATATCTTTGGATGTATTTATTGATACCTGATTACAACCTAAAGAATGGAAACACACACCCGTTTCATATCAAGTCATATAAATCATTAGTACATTTTGTATATTTTGTAAATAAAAATGCTTCATGTCTGTAAAATTGTTTTACACATTTGTTCTAGATACCATCCTCCTGTAAAATGTATCAATCATCATGATGTTGACTATACTCTCTATATTGCATACACGAGCATTAATAGTACCAGAAGAGACATCCATGTGTTGCTTTAAAGATTTAAAGGCTTTTTTTTGCTTAACTAACTGAAGTATTTTCTGAGTTTCACATTTTCAGAAGAATCAAAGGTTAGTCTAATCCCAGTAAGGTGACCAATAAATTCTCTCTCATTGGTCAGCATTATAGTTTTTCCCTTCCAGATAAAGCATCCAATACTTTTGTTTCCTCTTCTTTTGGAAATCTTTCTGATTACATCCCTTTTGGTATGCATCTTTGCCAGTAAGAAAACACAGTTAATTTGCTGGAAATATACCAGTTCAGAAACAGTCGCACGTCTTATAAGCACTGCCCGTAGCTTTGGCAAACCTTATCCTACATTCAAAGAGCTCCTTGTAGGCTACACATTTTAAAGATTTATATGGGTACTGCTAGGGCATTAATGTTTGACTATACTACTGAAAAAATAACTGCACCTTTGCAAGTATTAAGCCAAGTACATAACAGACCACCATTCTTGTCTGTGCATTACATAGATTTACGTTTATCCTTGTTTTCTTCAGATATAGGCAACTCTGTCTGAGATGGATAACAAAACAAATGAAGTCTGTTTCCAGGTCTGTATGCCACACTTTTAAGTAAATTTTTAGCTTAAAAGCAATTAATTACATTGCAGACTAAACTCTTGGATGTTATTTACACATAAAATATTGGCTTATGTGGCTTTATGTCAAGAAAACAGTCATCATTTCTCCTTCATTTTTATGCATTTGTAGGGAGGTTGGCCAAGGCACAGTAACTGTTAACACTTTTTTAATTCATTTGGAAAGCATTTACTTCAGTACAGAGATGAAATTGTAGCTGAATGGAATTTGCACAACAATTTGCAGGTATTCATTATATAAAGTATGTGTTCCAAATGCAAGCACATAATACTGTACTATAGGGAATGAGAAGCAATCAGAAACTTTTTGTTAAAATGTCATTTCTTTTTCATCTTGAAGTCATGGCTGTAAAACCACAGATTCCTAAAACTACAGTTATGTGGGATAATAGCTTCCTCATTCTTTAAATAAATGGAACTTGTCTTGTTCCTAAATTGTTTCATGTAAACCACACAGAATTAATGCTTATGTACTCTAAGTAACAGTAGCAAAATAACGTTATTTAAATGAACAGATACAAGAATGACCTGCCTTCCTATATAAGTAACATGTTGAGGACCTAAAATATGTGACAAAAAGTCTTCTTTCCCTTTTCAGACATAATCACAATCACAATCAAACACACACACACACACACACACACACACACACACACACACACACACACACACACACAAACATATGTATGTTGCAGACACTGAACCTGAGCTGTTATTACTAGATAAACCACTACCCTACCCTTTCCTTCAAAGGTAACATGCTGTTTTATTTTAAATGCTTCCCAGCATGTTTTTCAGCCACTCTTCTCTCTCTCTCTGTCTCACACACACACACACACACACACACACACACACACACACACACACACACACACACACACACACACACACAGATACACATATATGCATATACCCACACAGATTATACAAAGATAACAGGTGATTATTTTTTATTAATGCTGATATTTTCCATCTCCAGTTTATGATTAGTCTGATAAATATTATGGGTTGCAATTCCACTTTTAATGGGGGGGCTTGAAGGAGATGTAACACAGTGGTTTTCTCAAAGGCTGCCAGATGCAAGGAAGGCAAAAAGAACTCCATTCATTTGCAGGAAATTAACTACACAGGAAGAGATAACCAGAACATTCAGGGTGGCCTTCAGATCAGTGAAATGCTGATAGCTGAAGCAGATCTGAGGGTAGAAACCAGCTGCAAACCAGCTGATGATATAGCCTTGTCATTATGTAAGGTAGGTGAAAATGCATACATAAGACTAATAAAAAAATCAGCAAAGAGTCAATTAGACCTTCGATGGGAAAAAACAATGGAAATAAAGGATGTATATAAAAGTGATGCATGTGTTGTTTACTTGTGAAAAAAAAATCTAAGATTTGCCTTTCATGTTTAACATCACTTCCAGCGAAGGCTGGCATCCTCCTTTCCTTACACACTGTTGATAGCCACCCCTGCTCCTTTGAAATCATTTGTCCGAATGAAAATGAATCTTTCTAATTCCTCCTTATTCCGTCTACACAAATCCCAGTTGTACTAAACCATGTCACATTTAAATTTAGTGTAGCCTGAGTGTTAGTCCATTTGCAGTATATTTTATAAATATGTTCTGACGCAAATATGTCAGAGCATTAACTCCTTAGAAACCTAACTAGTCATATCTTGCCTTCTGTAGCATGGCTGTACTCGAATGTACACATAAATTCTACTTTCACAGTTAGGGCTCTATACATCTCAGCAGCTCAGGATGACCTAACAACCGTATTCCTTTCTCACTTAATATCTGGGGGATAATTCTAAGTGAATCTGTAAACTCTAGAATTGCCTAAATGGAAAGCATTTTTATAACAAGCTGCACTACTCACCTTTTAAAAAGAAATTGAACCTGTATTGTCATTACTAGCTCATTTTATTGCTCAGTGATTAAAAAAATACTTTTTTTCAGCAACAATTTTCTGATTATTTATTATTAATTTATATATTTATGCATTTATTAATTAGTTAAGATATTATGCTTAAACTTAAGCATTCACAATTCAAATGAACAGGCATGAATAATTAAAAAAAACAACTCCACGTGTTTAAAAGTGTGATAAAATTAAAATCAAGACTAAATTCAAACTGAACCCAAATAAGAATTCAAAAAAATGTTTGTGTAGATACTTCTGCAAGGCTATGAAGGAGCTCCATTAAGCAAGATGGAGTCTTAGGGACCTCATGAAAAAAGATTCCATCTTATAAGCCTAAGTCAAGAATCACTGCAAGAAAAAAAAAGAAATCCTGCTAGATATCTCAAAGCGAGCCTTTAAGATAGCCAACAGTCCCACAATTGACAACATGAGATCTCTTACATGGACATAAGTCCTCATCATCGCTTTTGTGTAGGTAGGGCCCACATCATGTAGCACACAAAAGGCATGGGTAAGTATCTTAAATGCAAAAGTAGCCATAACCAGCAGCTAGTACAGGTTCTGCAGCACAGAAGTGATATCTCACATATCGGGCATGCCAATCAACCTTACAGCCACTGCAGGTGGGCTAACAGCATATTAATGAAGTTGAAACATCTGCATTTACCATTCCCATTCCAAACTGGGAATTATGCAGTAGAATCATTTTGTCTTGTAGTCTGCCATGACCACATCATCTTTCTGTGATAAACTGAAATGGATTGCAGCTAGTCTTCTTCAGCTCACCTCTGACTTCCATTACTATACTGGGATGAGCACACTACCAGCCCAGAGATATCTCTATTTTTATGCAATAGCAAATAATAAGATATGCCAAAATCACTTTAGCAATATACCCATAAGGAACTAATTTGCTAAAAATGTATGTATTTGCAGATTATGTTTATTGTAGAAAAGAAAAAAAAAACATACAATGACCCCAGTGCTATGACTTATATTTTTAAGAGGGCAGGAAACCGTGTATTTTAAATAAAATAAACAAGGGGACATGAAATCATATTTTCACAGATAATATAAATACAACTGTGTGTTTCTTTACTTATTTCCTGACAAGCCGCTTAGGTCATTATCTCAGCGTTAATTAATCACAAAGACAGCTTCCTCTTGCTCAGTATTTTGCCTTCATAATAAACCCTATGAATGTTTACTTTTATTATATTATATTAAAACTACCTATTTTTTCCTCATTTTTTGACCAGTAAGAAGAACAGTTCCAGTTTCCTTATGTCTAGCAATTTGGTACAGAGGTTTAAACCTCTCTGCTGCTAGAACTGCACTCTGCAGCAGGCCTGGATTTGATTCCCTCCAAGTCTGTCATGTGACTATCAGCAAGTTGTTTAACCAGACATTCTCCTGGGTCACCGAGGAAAAAGTTTGTGTGCCCAGTGGGCTTATCTCATTTTTTGTTACTACCTCTTTCTTTTGGTCTTGCAATAAAACAGACATGCATTAGATGTTGAGTTATCCCAAAGTTCCCATTGACTAACTTTTCATGCTCACCACTCTGAGCTGTTCAGTGCTCATGGAGCCTTTGTTTTAGGCTTCTTGTTTTTACACCAGCATAGAAAAAAATCAATGAGTTTGTGTATTAGATATAGGTCTCCCTTTTTTGAACTTGAAAATATTAATTAATAAATTAACTGAAACATTAAGTACAGAACAATAGCACTTTAAAAACATCACAAAACAAAGCCCTAAAAACAAAAATTTTTGGGGGGGTGCCCTTGCACCTATCAAATGTGGGGGTTCTGCCACAATACCTCAAGTCTCTAGATATGCTACATCGGAGGCTATATAAATTCAGAGAAAAAGGAAACATACACACCTTTTTTACCTCCAGACATAATATGCAACTTATGATTTAGTTAACACCTAATATATGGAGACATCCACAGCAGATTAACAATATATTAAATTTTGTAACAAATAGTAGCAAAACTTTAAATACAGAGGTCCTGCTGAGTATTAAGGTTTCTATAAATAATAAAATATTGTTAACATGCCAGTAATTGCTTGGTCTTGTGAATACATTTGTGGAACTTTTGCATGCTGCCAGTATTAAGTAAGGCACACATGTTATACCCATGCAGCAGAAAATACGCTGCAACTAAAGAACACTTTGCTAGGATCTGATACCATGAGATCGCTGAAATGCAAACAATGAGAAGCAACACAAACATTGCTATTTAACGGTGTTTTGGTGTCCCACTTCAAGGTATTTTATCAAAGGCTGTAACTAATGGGTAATCTGCTGTACAGGATAGCTGCCTTGTTCAGACTGCAAGGTTAAAACTGACCTCATACTTATCATTTCTGTATGCATCACCTTCTGTAGCATATTATGTGGATAACAGAGAGCTTTTTCAAAAAATAAGGATGGTGGTTAGTAGCAGGCTGGTTTTGCAAATTTATCAAAATGTCTGATTGATCTTGGTATTGTTTAATTATGTACAATTTTAAGGCAGTTGATAAACATTTGACCTAGCTAGTCTGCCAGTTATCATATCTGTTGTATAAGCTACAGAATCTACTTACTAATAATTCCCTTTTGTTTTTTTTTATTTTCCCCAACCTCTCTTAATTACAGTATTATATCTGTTCTATATGTTTCCAGATTTGCTTCACTAGTATTTTTGAATCTAGTATCTCTTTTGGAAATATACTTTTCATCCACTGGCTCCACTGTGAACTAATACTTGCTCGAATCTCCCCTAGGCTGTTCATCTTATAATTTCAGGGCATGTCCTGTTGTTCTTTTACTTCTTCTAGTCTTCCCATATATTGTTTCTGGTGCAGAGTATGAACTGCTTCTGTTCTATCTGTGTCCTATGAAGAAGTGGTCTCCCGAAATGAATGCTGTATCTAGGAAAGGCTGTACCAGCTATCAGTATAGAGGGATAACTTTTGGTTTTCTGTTGAGGATTCTGTTCCTTATGCATCCCCTATTCATCTAGCCTTCTTTAGTGCTCTCTTCCACTTCCCTTGCTGTCATCTTGCACAACTACCATCAGGTCCCTTTCCACACTTAGTCTTGCTGTTGTTTCTCCCTACTAAGGTATTATATTCTTCCTGCTCAAGTAGTTGTCAGCTTAATCTGAACTCACTTTGCAGTCCTACATAATCATATTTTATATCAAGTCATACAACATTAGCTTTTACTTAGACGTTTGACAGTGGGCTACAATTCCTTTTTTTCCATTACAATTTTCATGTTAATACAGGAAGATTCCCAACATTATAATTTGCAGCTATTTCCAGTTTCACAACCTGTTTCAAATCATGATCCCCACTTGACATACTCTCCCTAACCCCTCCCTTACGTTACTTTCCATAACATGAGAGTTACCATCTCACTAAAACAAATTTTTTGTAAAAAAAAATAAAAATAAAAAAGAGAGAGAAAAAGAGACAAGCATTTCACTGCTGTCTGTCTTGTACTTCAGCAAACATTCAGATTAGTCAGATATAGTCATATTCAGTATTCTTCTATTCATTCATTCATTTTCAGTTTGTCAACCCATTTGTGCAGCTGAGGTGAGGGCCCATTTTAGTGAAGACCTGGGAGAATTTCCACATACACATTATTTACATTGGTTAAATTAAGGTACTTAAAATGATTAACAGAACAAACACAAAACAGGAACATAACTACTATATTACAATAATGTATAAAACAATACAGAATTCAGACTTATAAACAATCTAAAATGGCAATACATTAAGGGTGAGCAAGAAATTAAGCAGATCAATGCAGAGGATTTAGCAGAAATCCAAAAATGTAATGCCAGGGCAAGCAGAGTACACAAAATAATACCTTGATTGTGCATCACATAAACTGACTGATTAAAGTTCTGGCAGTCAGGAGGAAGTCAGTAAAAAGACAGTTGAGCATAAGTGCAAGCACAGTGGCAGAAGGTCGCACAGCAACATTATGGAAGACACAAACTGTGAAAACTGGTGAATGGAAAGGAATTTGGGCTAAGGAGGATGGATACATTACTGAAAATATACTTAATTGTCCTGGATTCTACAGGCTGTCAGAGATTTTACCTCATATTTTTGTCTTGTCCCTAGTAAAATCTTTGATTTTTTTTCATAAATCACTAATAGTTACAGTCAGGCAAAGATGTCAAACATTATAATTTAATTCTGAGGAAGTTTCATGTGTTGAAAGCGCTAAATCTTTTTATTAAAAACTTTTTTCAAACTTTTTGGCGTGAATTTGTGGAGTGCCATGACAGGGGTGATCTTTTATTGGGCTGAAGTGCTGCAGTGCTGTCTGGTTACTAGTGAAGGATTTCATATTTATTATCATTCAGAAAATGCATGGTAATGTATAACCTACTGTTCTATTAACATTGTAAGTGAAGTGGAGCAATATTTTAAAAAACATCCTTGGTTTTGTACTTTTGTACCATCATTATTTTACCATTTCCACAATTCTTGAGCAAAGTAATTTAGAGGTATGATGGCAAGGGAGAGAAAGTGAGATATGCATGGAAGTTAGGATGTTTAAAGAAAGCATACTGTATATACTTGGTGTCCAATGATAAGCATGTCTGAAGTTTTCTTTTGAATTCATAGAAAAGACTTGCTTGAGGAAATGCCTTCTATTAACTTTTCCAGGAATTTCCAACATGTTTAAGGAAAGAGTATATCTCCCATGGTGGTTGTCACTCATTTTCTTTATAAAATGTGTCTGGTGGAGTGCAGATTTCTTGGGTAGGAGTATTACAAGAAGGAAACTTAGGAATTTTGTAGAGTCAGTGACAGGCAAAGTGGAGCAGAAAGAAATCATGTTCATCTGTGATGGATACCCGTGGCAGTTTACAAAGAGGCCGCTGTGCTACCTCCAGAATCCACAAATCATATTTGGCACATTTATTGTATAATTTATCATTTTTTGTTTTATTTTTACCAGATATGGCTGTGAGGATAAAGTTCCTACAGAAGAGTTTGGGGAGCACTAAGGAAGTATTAAGTCCATGTCTGATATTAGAAAGTAGGTGACCTTTGACATAAAATAAAAATCCTAGTATCTGGATATGTTTTTAATGTATCTGTCTAGAAATAGGCATTGATCTAGAATGACATCCAAATATTTGAGAGAGAGAGAGAGAGAGAGAGAAAGAGAGAGAGATGAATTTATCAATGGTAATCCCCCTGTTTGTTTTGACATAGATGTATATGGAGATGTTCAGGGATCAGTGATTACTGCAGAGCTATAATGATTCATTTTTGTTGTAGATAAGGATGAGGTGAGAGTTATTAGCCAATGTTTAAACTTGGTGAAATCTTTGTGGAGTTTGGACTGGACTTACAGCAGATAATTATTTCTAAAGAGGATATCAATATCATCTACATTTTGAAACACTAATCATTCCAAGTAGTGGGACAGGAGAGAACATAAAGGCTGAATAAGGTTTAGGCCCAAGATGAAGGCTGATGATGATGATGATGATGATGATGATGATGATGATGATGATGATGAAGTCCTGAGGAGCTCCTTTGTCAGCAGTAAGTCCAAATGAGTAGGTTGAAGCCCACTTTATATTTGTAGTTGTAGAGAAAGTGACCTGCTGAGTACTGCCAATGTTTGAACTTGGTGAAATCTTTGTGGAGTTTGGACTGGACTTACAGCAGATAATTATTTCTAAAGAGGATATCAATATCATCTACATTTTGAAACACTAATCATTCCAAGTAGTGGGACAGGAGAGAACATAAAGGCTGAATAAGGTTTAGGCCCAAGATGAAGCCTGATGATGATGATGATGATGATGATGATGATGATGATGATGATGAAGTCCTGAGGAGCTCCTTTGTCAGCAGTAAGTCCAAATGAGTAGGTTGAAGCCCACTTTATATTTGTAGTTGTAGAGAAAGTGACCTGCTGAGTACTGCTGAAACCCATGAAATTAATTGTACAATTAGGCTGATATTTTCAAAAGCCTGTAACAAATCAAAGAACATGGCTGGAAAAATGTCACGGTTGTTAAGGTCTTCATGTACATGACTTGTGGCTGAAAGGCTTATTGGATTAACGGCATTAATGGCATGAGAAATCCATGCCAGAACTGATAAACTGGGAAAGATGATGGCCCACTACATATCAAAGGGTCCTACACAGGGTGCTAAGAAAACCTATGGGTCTGTAGGTGTCAGTTTTGACTGAAGGTCTGCCTTTGTGAATCAATATAAGAAAAACTTCTTTCCAAAGTCAGAGGATTTCACGTTCCCTAAGTTTTCTGTTTAGTACAAGCTCTAGACTGAGAGTAGAGAAATGGTGCGCAATCCTAATGAATTTCAGGGGGGTCAGACTGATCTCTAGACATCCTGATTATCTGACTTTGGACAGCACCTTAAGTGGGAGGTTGATGTTTAGCAGACTGAAGTGCGCACTGTACAACTGTGTATGTGGAATTAGGGTTTGGGTTGAGCTGAGCTTAGTCAACAGCAGCTGATGAAAAACAATTCTGGAAAGTTTCACAAATGGTGGGGTCAGTTTTATTAGAGGGCAGAGTGTTGAATGTTTAATGTGATGAAGCAGTTGATTGAGATCTTCTAAAAAAAGTTATGGTGGGGTTTATTGTCTACCATGCAAGGTTGTGGATCAGTTGCATTTTTAGAGTTTGACTTTTTTTAAAAGTATTTCTTAAACGTTTTATATTACTTATATATGGAATGAAAATGTAATTGCCTATGGCATGCCCAGACTTTATACATAGAAATCACAAGGGATTTTGAGTCTATCATCCATGGATACTGTGAATATTTTACAATGAAATATTTTATGGAGACTAGGTTATCCAGAATTTTGTGCATGGTTTTAGTGAAGTAAATTAGTGTGTTAATAGCTGTGGGTAGATGGTTTATGGTATCCCAATTAATGGCCCAGATAATGTAGGAGACTGGTTATTGGTTTAGGTTTTTTGTAATGCCTACCTCTGATAAACCCAAGAACTGGACCATCATTTGCTGAAGGAGACTTGATGGCAAAGGTTCCATGGTGGCTGCTGATGGAATCCAACAGTAGGCCAGCATCCTGAATGTTAGGGGGATGAAAAATTAGGATCTAATCCAAGACACTTGCTTTATTAATTGTCTGATTACTGCAAGCATGGATAGTAATTAGCTAATGGAGGCTGCAGATTGGCCTTTATCAATTTAACCACCCATGCTGTGGTATCCGCCAACAGTGTCTGTGGTTTATTGCACAGTATAAAGACTTTTGCAAGTGTGTAGGATTTATGAGGGATTAGTGGAATATCAATAATTATTATCTCAATAGCTTCATGATTTTCAAAATATGCTGGTTGGCTGGTAGTGGAACCTTACCAGCAGGACATTGTTTACAAAATAAGTGACAGCTACAAAATATGATCTCCCTAAGAGCAAAAATCTGAATAGCTAAAAGTGGGAAAAAATCAGGCTAATAATAGGGTATAAAGTCATACTAAAAAGTGCAGGCCTCAAGAATTAATAACAAAAATCAAAACACCAATCAAGTTACAGTATTTAGAAAGGCTGTTTTTAATAAAATATAATGCTCACTCTAAGGTAGTCATTTCTGTACTAAAGTGGCTGTAGTGAGGACCAACAACCACTAAAAGAGTTCAAAAGAACTTTCATTCAGCCACAATTAAATTAAATATACTGAAAGCAAAACCACATCACAAAAAAGAGAAACAGCACTGTAATGGCCACAGCTTGAGACTGCAGGTCTGCATAATCCTAAGGATCAATAGCATGTTTAATATCATATGACAAACCCATGTGCCTGTAATGGTGGAATCAGAATATAAATACTGAGTGAAGCTAATGACAAGAGAGCAGTGATGTCTGACAGGGTGGGCATTACTGGGGAAATAACAACCTGTCTTGAGGTGTTATGAGGCCTGGTGTCATGTGCAGAAGGCCAGTTCACCTGTAACTTAAGAAAGACATTATTCCCCTCACAACACCAACCATGCAGAGCATTTTTATGCTTAGATAATGAGCTTTCTGTTAAATTGTTTTGTATATTTTTTATTAGGATATATATATATATATATATATATATATATATATATATATATATATATATATATATATATTATATTTTGATGCAAAATATTTCCTGCTAATGTTTCAAGTTTGCTGTAGCATGTTATTTGTTGTTGGAGGAACTACTTTACATCCAAAATCTGATATGTAAGTATTTAATGTTCACACACTCACAGATGCAGAGAGACAGACAGACAGTCAGACAGGCACACGTGCACACACACACACACACACACACACACACACACACACACACACACACACACACACACACACACACACACATACACTGTGCCCAGAAAATGCAGTGTACTCATCACAATCAAATAAATGAATAAGAAATGAATACAGTGCAATGCATTACAACCCACTTATGCCTTACAGCTGTCCCTAATAATTTTGTTCTGTCCCCAAAGATATTTGATTTTCTGGTAAATCACATAAGATTACTGTCACTCAATGAAGCCAGATATTACAGTTTCATATGAAACCCATGTTGATAGAAATGCTCTTGGAGACATTTCTTGAATTAAAGGGACATTTAGAAATTGTGTCTAATTTCAGGTCTTTTTCCCTTGTATTGTTTTTTTTCTATCCGTCAGTCTGAAGCAAAGAAGTTGACAGGTATGCATCCTATCTTCTTACTCTCTCTCTTTCACTCACTCAACCTCTCTACTTCTGTCTCTCTCCCTCCCCTCTCTCTCTCTATAAATATATATATATATATATATATATATATATATATATATATATATATATATATATATATATATATATTCATCACAGACAAACAACACACACATACACACACACACACACACACACATACTCTCTCTCTCTCTCTCTCTCTCTCTCTCTCTCTCTCTCTCTCTCTCTCTCTCTCTTTCTCTCTCTATCTCTCTCTCTCTCTCTCTCTCTCTCTTTCTCTCTCTCTGCTTTTCTTCATTTTTTTACTTTTTTTTAAGCTTGGTCTCCAAGAGGCAATGCGCGGATCCAGCTCTGATGAACCTTTTGCTGATCCGCAAAATGAACAGCATCAGAACCACTAGATCCTATTATTTAAATTTTGCTTGTGATATAAATAAGATATGTTGGCAGACAGATTTGTTTTAGAGGATCCGCATGCTTTGGAAGAGGCTCTCCATCCACGTGAAGTAGAGTCCATCCCTAACCTAATTTTAGTGCAACCTTGTCCAATTAATGGGAAACTGAAATTTCACTCTGGGTTTGGCCCCCCAAGTCTCTGATTGACAGAGACAAACAGTAATGGCCACGCTAACATACCCCCCACACATAACCTGTAAAAACGTCCTAACATACCCTCTCCTAATGAATGCCTATAATATATAGGGAAACAACTGGGTTGTATGTAAAGCTAGGCTTATAAAGATCCTAGTGGTCTTTAGTATATTACTATCAACCCATGAGCTGTGTCTAATACTTTATATTGTGGTCATCCAACTAGGTACCAAAGACATGGTCTCATTAATGACTTCCTCATTTGGTATCCATAATCACATCTAACTTTTACATTTATTCCTTAGACAAGCAGCTGGAAAAATGCATGCAATATTTAGCATGACCCTTTCCCATTTCCTAACACTTACTGTTTGCAGTTATTATCACCTTCTGATTTCAGGACTGTATTCTCACTTTGCTTTTTTCCAGCTACTTCTTGGAATAGTGTAACAGTCACAAGACAGAAATGATCACTGTGTTCTTGGTGATGCTTGATCTATTCAAAACTGAACTCTTCAGCTTCTGACCAGGAGCATTCAGCACCACACATACAGGTTTCTTACGGTCCTTAGAACTGATACAATTTTAATGCTCTGTCTGTAATACTGCTTATTTGTTGTTTTTTTTTCTTTGTAAACGGGTTTTTGAAAGGCAAAATTTAACTAAGTTCACTGACAGAGCTTTAACTTGTAGTATGCAAACTATTTATTTAAATTACCCTCTTTAGGTTAGATGGGGGAATGTACACAGAATCAAATCTAAAAATGACCAATGTGCAGATCAAATATGAAACAAAATTCTTACAGAAATCTACTTGTGTAGCACGATATGAAGAGGCCACTATTGTAACACTCAAGCTTTTATTACGTAAACTACTTTTGGGGGAAGTGATGTGCTAATATAGGTTTATAAGAGGTAGGTAGTTGTGGGTTGTTAGTGTGAGGAATAATGCATGCAAAAGAAAAACTAAGAGTGCACAAAGACAGGGCCTACACAAACGTTAAGCTACTTAGTTTGGGCCGTTAAAGTTAAAAACACAAGATCAAGATAGGTAGAAAAGAAAAAAATAATAAAATCAACAACACAAACAGAGAGGCTATTTTCCAAGTACAATAATGCCATATAAACTGAATTACACAGTTTATGATGTTTTTTCCTTTAACCTATAAACCCACTAGAACTGGAATCTGTCCTGCTTACCTATTGTTTATATGGGAAGGCAAACTGCTTTAATCATAACATGGGACTTGAGTCATGTTACTAATGAACAGAAAATGTCGGCACATTACTGAGCACACTGCAGGCTTTGAGGAATATACCATTTAGGCCATCTGAGGATCAGGAGAAGCGCATAAGAGATTACTGACATCAGGAAATCTATGAGGAATCACCCTGCTCATAATGAGATTAAGGAATCTAACCAGCTATGAACTGAACTTGTGCCATTTCTGACTGCCTCAAGTAGTGCCAAGACCTTTTTGGTAGATATATAAAATATGAAGGGTATTGGTATTACTGCATAGTATCTTGCCCTGTGGGGTGCATAACAAGTTTTGTAATGAGTGGTAAAGTCATAAGCCACAAAACACATTCCCTTCTTCTACACCCTGCAATAGAACAATATATTTTGCAAACACACACATGCACATACACACACACACACACACACACACACACACACACACACACACACACACACACATACACACATACACAAAATCATATTTCACTTATCTGACTTAAATGTTATGTTATGATTATTATTATTATTATTTGTAATTTTGTAAGAACCTAATATAGGTAAGGAAAAACAGCAAGGGTAAATTAGCAAAAATTAAGCCTTTTGTCAATTTTCAGAAAAATGCAGGGGATATATATATATATATATATATATATATATATATATATATATATATATATATATATATATATATATATATATATATATATATATATGAAACAGTAGTACTCATGTTGTAGATAGTAGAACACCCACATCTTGAAAAGACATTTAATACAGATAAAATACCAAATACAGAAATTCTTCCCCAAAAGTAAATCAATAAAAAAGCAAACAGCAGACACAGGTGCACACACATGCACAAACACATTCCATTTCAAATATTCTACAAAAATAAATAATTAAACAAACAAACAAATAAACAATAACATAAATCAGAAACCGGAACAGAGACTTTACAGTAATAAAAGCAATGAAAATTTTAAATTTAAGTACAGGATCAGAAAGAGGGATAGGCATCCAAACAGTTAAAAAATACTTATGAAATTAAAAGCATATATCCCACTAACAAGAAGTCTACACAACAGAGGAAGGAGTAAGAAGCAAAAAAAGTACACATGCAGAAAAAATAGCTGCCCTCATTGCAAAGTAAATTGGAAGTCAGCCGTAGTTATCCAAGAAGTATACTTAAAAGGTACTGAGCACAAATGTGAAACACTAAAATATTTATCCATATTAAAATAATAATAGAACGCATATAGAAATTACAGCAGATAAAGGTAACAACCACATCATCAGCCAATTATTTTAAACTGAACATGTAAACCGTTTGACTTACTTGTTCAGTATAAATCACTTTCTTACATTTAAGACAAGGAAAACATGTGCCAAAAGGTAAGCAAAGTAAATAAAGAAATTAAATAAAACTATGCTACGATACTCAAAACTATCTTTCTCTTTTCCAAACAATCAGAAAGAGATAAGACATGGGGCGTGGCTAGGATGCTGAACTGATAGCTGCACTTCATTTCAGCTCTCTTACCTTAATACAATTCCTGACATGAATTGTACAAAATAATATTTAATTTGAAGAAATATTTATTACTAACTTATTTCTAATAACTCTGAGCATCTATAAGAAAAATTTTATTGTCAGAATTTGAATAATTCCTGTCAAATTAATTACTGGAAAATCAGCACCAATATCAGCTTTACAGCATGAGTCATCTAAGGAATACAGCACAAGACTCTTCTCTCAAAAAAGACCTGCAATCTCTCATTACAAATATACAGGAACTTACAATAAAAACCGACAAGATGGACAATAAAATAGATACTATAATAAAATACAAAACAGCCGACAATCCTTGGAGTAAAAGCTCCGTAGTGAATAAAAAATCCAATAAATGAATAAAGTAAAAAGTCCAACTACGGAGCTACCACAGTACACGATTCTCTAGGAGGAGCTTCTACAACTAGTAGCGATAGGCAATAACTGAATAAAAACTATAATATAAAATAACATAGGTTTATTAATATATTAGAGGTAAGCACTTTCACTTAGGAGCTTCATCAGACCTTGTAACAACATTAAAACCACTGAAAATATATATACAATGAGATAACAACACAATTGAAGCTAATCAATTAATTATTCTTAAAGAAATATAGCTAACATACACCTAAAAGTTAAAATCTATGAACAATCAAACTTAATAAATGCACAGAAACACTACAGATACTAGAAAATTAAATATAGTCCTATACTAAAATCATAATATAACATAACATCAACTAAAAAATCATTTATGCAGCCTCCTTCTTTTTAAAACGGGTTTGATAGACGCCCTTTCATTCTACATTTCGTTCTATGTAGGAAAAACGAATAGAGTATTACGCGATAGAATTAGGGAACATCTGTATAATATAAGGAAAAAATCTCCCTAATAATGCACTTTCTAAACATGTCAGTGACCAAGGGCCACATCATACTTTTAGATTTAGGGTTATTGAGGCGATAGGAATGAGTATAAGGGAGAGTGATGTTAGGACATACACAGAATACAGGGAAACCTGTTGGATCACTACTTTGAAAGCCGACAGGGGTAAGGGTCTAAATGAAAGGGCGTCTATCAAACCCATTTTAAAAAGAAGGAGGCTGCATAAATGATTTTTTAGTTGATGTTATGTTATATTATGATTTTAGTATAGGACTGTATTTAATTTTCTAGTATCTGTAGTGTTTCTATGCATTTATTAAGTTTGATTGTTCATAGATTTTAACTTTTAGGTATATGTTAGTTATATTTCTTTAAGAATATTTAATTAATTGATTAGCTTCAGTTGTGTTGTTATCTCGTTGTATATATATTCTCAGTGGTTTTAATGTTGTTACAAGGTCTGATGAAGCTCCTAAGTGAAAGCGCTTACCTCTAATATATTAATAAACCTGTGTTATTTTATATTATAGTTTTTATTCAGTTATTGCCTATCGCTACTAGTTGTAGAAGCTCTGCCTAGAGAATTGTGTACTGTGGTAGCTCCGCAGTTGGACTTTTTACTTTATTCAATAAAATAGATACTTTTAAAGAAAAGTGCTCACAACAACTGGAACAGCTTCAAGAAATGTTTACACAGCAGAAAGGACAGATATCACTTATTGAACAATCATTAAGTGACATTGACACTAGAGTCCAAATAGAAGAACAACAAACTGAATTCTTACTTCAACAGAACACATATTTAATCCAAAAAGAAGGAGGTGAATACGCCACAACTATCGAAGCAAACCAGGTAGACAAACATAAAAGATAAAACCCTTTATTCAAAAGAAGTAAGCACTTTCACGTCACATAGAACGCTTCATCAGACTTTAACAGAACAAAGAAAGCTCATTCCATTTAAATACATAAGAAGCACCAATAACACACCTTCCCCATGTCACATGTGTTCCACATAAAATTTGCACCCTTCACTTTAAAAGGCACAGAAAGAAAAAAAAAAAATATATATATATATACATTAAATATGTACAAAAAATATATACATATGTACTAGAAATACACATAAAAATATACATAAAAACACATATAAAAACACATATAAAAACATACTAGGCATACAAATATAGCTTAATGTTTAAATGGCCTATCTAATAAAAAGTCTGATGAAGCGTTCTATGTGACGTGAAAGCGCTTACTTCTTTTGAATAAAGGGTTTTATCTTTTACGTTTGTCTACCTGGTTTGCTTCGATAGTTGTGGCGTATTCACCTCCTTCTTTTTGGATTGTCTCTTGCTTTTTGAGGTGATACCTTACCCTGTACCTGATCTTGTTTTTGAGAACACATATTTACTAGAAAAGCTTTATGATATGGAAAATCAAACAAGAAGAAATAATATTAGAATATATGTTCTACCAGAAAAATCTGAAGGGGACAATATGATAAACTTTCTTACCACCTGGATACCAGATGTAACAAAAATACCTGAGCTCTTTCATATGGTATAGAACGTGCGCATAGATCACTAGCAGCTTCTGGAAATGCTTCTTCTCCAGGTAAGAACAAGCCAAGATCTATAATTGTGAGACTTTTTTCTACACAAGATAAAGATCTTATATTAAGAAATGCTTGGGCAAATTCTCGCATCAAATACAACGATTGATTAATAAGATTTGACAATGATTATTCTACAAAGGTGGTTTCAAAAAGAAAATAATTTCTACCAATAATAAAAACCTTGAAGAAAAAGCAACTGAAAGTCCATCTTTTATTCCCAACAAGACTGAGAGTTTTTCTACCAAATGGAATAAAAATCTTTGAAACAGTAGATTCAGCAATAAAATTCCTTACCAACAACAACATCCTAGCACATGAAGAATCTATGGACTGGAAAATAAGTACTCCGAAAAGAAATGCTGAAGTAAATAATTGGAAAACTGTCGAGCAAAAGAAAAAAAAAACTAAAGGACAAATAATCTTACATATGTTATATTCTGTAAAAATCTAAATAATAATACTAACGACAAAAGAAAAGTTCTTACTATCTTCAAGTTACAATGAAACAGGTACTGTTTTCAATTATACTTTAAATGTCAAAATTAGCATAAATTTAAATACATTTATCTCAAATCACATCAATATACTAAGCATAATTTAAACATTACTCTATTTTTCATTATTAACCATCTATTATTTTCATATTCTTAATCAGAGTAATCAATGCATAATAATGTTCTCAAATATTTATTTATTTATTTGTATATTTATTTATTTATTTTCTCTCTTTGTGTTTTGTTGTTTTTATTTTTCTCTTCTTTTTATAAAGTCTTCATTAACTTATAATACTTTAATAAGTATATGGTTATATTGCTTAATAGGTATAGTAATGGCTGCTATATAACTTATTATCAGTTACATCCCTGACAGCATTACTTTTTATAAGTTAAAAGTGTCCCTGTTTGGATAAACGCTAATGCTGGGCGGAAATGTGTTGCTTTTGAAATGAAGTATTTCAGTTTAGATGTATTATAAAACTACTTTAAATTATCTTAAAAGATGTTCTGCCTTTGACCCATATGCACATACTGATATAGTCCAGTGAAAAAATATTTTTTAAGTGATATTTTGAGGCTATAAGTCAGGTGTGTTGTTGCTCCGGACATCCGGAGTTGAGAGATGCTTGTGACTAGCTTAGATATCCTGTTGTCTTTTGTTTTGTAGAGAAATAAGGCATAACATGTTTAAAATGCAAAGTTTGATAGTTGTGAACACTACTCTGCAAACTAGAGTGTTCGCGTGCACACTACATGAGTTTGTCATGAAGTAAGAGAAGGGAAAAGAAAAAAGAAAAAACACATACCTTTTCCCGCTTGGTTCTCGAGACAATTTAACAGCCACAAACATCACTAGAAACTCGAGTTACTTATTGCTTGTCGCATTTGCTTGTGTACGCCTTCCCCTGACTCTTTCTAATTGACGTCTAGTCAGGAAATAAGCTAGGTTCACATTTAAAGATACAGGAACCTAAATTACTTCTAAGGAAACGTAAATAACATATGAGGTTCATCTAAATATACACAGATATATATTTTTTGAAGCACTTTCAGCTTATGGCTTCTGATGTCTTCTAGCACCTTGATAGATAAGGACATATATCTGCTTGTCTTTCTGTCAGTTTAGTTTTCCAGACATTTTAGCTATCCCTTACTATGTTTTGTACAGCAGAGTTTAAAGAGCAGAAATTAATCATCAGCAAATAAAATCACTGCTGTTTTACAAATTCTCTAAAGAAACTAGTAAATGTCAAGAAACGGGCAGGTTTATTTTAAGGAAAATTGCCATTTGCCACACTGGTGCTCCTACAAAATACTACTAATGTCCTGCTGCCAAAATATGCCCTCAAGCGGACAAATAGGATGCAACAAGAAGGTTAAATGTACATTTAGCAAATCAAGCATTTAAATAACAGTATAATATACTAGATAGAGAAAATAAAAGCAATAATCATATAAACAGCTATAATAAGTAACATAACAACAGAGGATTTAACCCAATGTGTCAATTATACAATATTTATATCCCATGTAGGTTTGAACTTTGTCGAAGCATCTGTGTTCTACACACATATTGTATTAAATCCAATTTGAGCAGAAGAGGGAGAGGCTTAGCCCACACCCTAATTTATTACTAAGTTACCATGCATTATGAACATACATTGTGGCAGATACTCAATGAGCTATCCATCCTTAGATGGTTCATGCTGTTCCCATTTACTCATCTGAATAATGACTGCGGCTGTACTCTACTTATTATATTACCTGGCTGTGGCTTCACCCTTCTTATAATATTACCTGGCTTTTTACATTATCAAGAATGACACAATACTAGTGTATGTGGGTATATCATGTTACTGTTAATGTAAACAAAAATGCTTGACAATGCAACCGTAATTCTCAAGCCTTTCTGCAGACAAATGTATAGCATTGTCTAGCAGTTGAGAGCCTGATTGTTCCTGATCAGCAGACCTGTATTTTCATATTCCAATATGACTACAGGAAAAGATGCCAATATTATTCTGCAAGTTTAGTAAGCAGTAAATTCATCAGGGATTAATTCGAGGGGACACTTATATTATAGCTAAAGCACTTGACATTTGATAACTGTATCCTCTCAATGATGCGTTCAAGCTAGTCATTAACTGTAAAACAACTTTTCTGAGAAGCATTGTTGTAATGTCAGTTAATTATTTGAATTAAATATTTCTGTATACAGTCATAAAGCAATTACCAGGATAAATAATACTCTTACAGTGCATGGATCACCATAATTATCCTCTGATGTTAGAGGAAAAACAAGCTTCTTAAACACCTTTTTGACGTAATAAAGGTATTACCCCATAGTTTAAATACATTTTGTCTATTTACTGCAAAGTGGGTTAGGAATTTTAACCTGTAACATTTTCATACATAATAGTTTAAATCTTAGCAGCTTCCATTATTTTGATATGTTCTCCAGTATACTTTTTAAATATTATAATGAGAAGCTCCGGATGTTTAATTCTAAACTTTTATTCAGTCATAAGATTAAATTACTGGTGTTAAGTAAGTCAAAATTATATATCCAGCACTTATTGTCAGCAGATAAACTCACTGATTGTCAGTCTAAGCTGTAAGAGTTAATATGTGATATACACAGATGCTTGCTTTGAAGATGTGGTCAAGTGCACTGTAATTTTACCTCTGTACTGTGTCTTTTTGATTATACAAAGTCCCTCTGAAAGTTGATAAAAGTGTTAACAACAAAACACTCAATCAAGTAACAACATTATAAGTAGTCTCTTGGATAAGGGAGATGTCTAAATTTTGATCTTGTTGTCTCCAGCCATGGGAATTGTCTTTGAAAAGCTGAAAAATGCAATCAGAGGAACATATTTAATGTCTACTAAAGAAATATTAATATACTTGTACATTGTATTGCATTTCAGTTTATGTTAAACATGAAATATGATGTGGTTTCAGAACTATTCATGTTTTTATTCCAATATGACTTTGTAAATACTAATTTAAACACTGGTTTCGGACTTGAGTAGTCTAAAACATTTACACAACAATGGTATTGTATTATACAGTAATGTCAGTAAATAGTTTTCAACAGATGTATGCAACATACAGTTATAGATTTTAACATGATGTTTATTAATACCCTAAACTATTCTGAAATAATACTACCTTAATCTAAATATTTGTACCTTTTTGAAACCTGATTAGAAATAAGTATTATTGAATTACAATAAGATGAGTAAAGAATATATTTATATATTTTAGCTGATTAGATTATCTTAATATATTATTCAATTATCTTTATTTAAAAACTAAGAGGATAAGAGAAACTGATCCAAATATTATTTGTGAGGGTAGAAAGTTTGTTTGGTTAGATTCACTAACCAAACAAAGAGGTATATTACCTCATAGCGATAGGGAATGGTTTTCAAGGTTAAGAATTACAAGTTTGGAAGTTCTTTGTTTTTTCTTTTTTTATTCTATCACTTTGGTGTCACTCAGAAACATGCAAAAATCATACAAGAAAAACTTTTTGAATTCTGTATCCAAGATGGAACTAAGAATAAACAATATTTACATAAACTTACACATAAAACAAACTAAAAACTAGGAAATGAAATGTTTATCCATAAATGTTAATGGTCTAAATAATAGTAATAAAAGGAGAAGCCTATTCAAGTACATAAACTTACATAAACCACAAATAGTCTTCTTGCAAGAGGCACGCTTATTAGATAGAGATATAAACAACTTAAATATTAATAATTACACTGTACTAATAAACTCCCAATACAAAACAAAAAAAGAGTAGTAGCTATACTACTTCGCAACTCAATTATAACACCTAAAATAAGTACTACTCATCAAGATACATCAGGTATGTTTTGTCTAGCTTCAATAGAATTAAATAAGAGAATCTATACATTAGTAAATCTATATTGGATCCCAGGACTAGGATTAAAAACAGTTAAACAGCACTTTGAAGAGATAATTCATTTAACTAAGGGTAGCCTGATATTGGCAGGAGACTTCAACTGTATAATGAATGAAAAAGATACAGATTCTAAATCTAAAAGAAGAAAACAACCTATCTCTAAAGTACTATCAAAATTTATAGATACATTGTATTTAAAAGATATAAATGAATTTGCAGAACCAGACTCGCTAATCTTCACATTTTATTCTCATAGATATAAAACTAACTCTAGAATTGATAGAATATATGTTGCCAATGACCTAATAACAAAAATTGACACAGTCAAAATTATAAATTGTCCCTTATCTGATCATAATGCCATAGTCTTTGAGACAGAGCTTACACCATTTTATTCAAATCCCATTACTATGATACCTTCCTATATCACAAAATTGACAGATTTCAAAGAATTTTATGAAGAAACAATCAAAAACTTTCTAGAAATAAATTACACAGAAGATATTTCAGAAATATATGTCTGGGATTCATTAAAAGCAGTTACATATGGGAAAATACTATCCTGGTACATAAATAAAAGGAAGTTATGGAATAAATATTTGCTAGACTTACAAAACAAAGCAGATAAATTGAAACTGGAAATACAAAAGGGTAATGCAACTCAAGTTCAAGAACTTAGACAAATCAATAAGAAGTATACAGAATTGTTACATCATAAGATTATGATTAACTTAGAAAAGATAAAAATAAACTCATACTCTACTAATTCAGCACACCTGAGACACTTAACTAATAGAACAAAAAAATAATTAAATCTAAGCAAATAAAAGAAATATTTATTCCTGATACTAACAAAAGAGTTACAGAACTAAATTATATTTTAGAAGCATTCAGACTACAATTTAACATTGATAATTCCATAAACACTCAAGATACACCTACTAAGGATATAAAAAATACTTAGAAAATAATATTCATATTAAATTAACACAAGAACAAAGAGACATTATAAGCAAACCAATCAATATGACAGAATTAAAATCACAAATTAAAAAGCTCAAGACAAATAAAGCACCTGGCCCAGACAATATGCTACCAGAAATGTATAAATGAATACCCAGTCAAGCCATATCCTTATTATTAAAAGTATATGATATAGCCAAGAAAGATTTGAATATATCACCCTTTTGGAAATATTCATTGATATCCCCAATTATCAAACCAGATAAAGATGAGAAGCAGTGTTCCTCATATAGGCCAATATCATTACTCAATATAGACTATAAGATGTTTATGGCTATATACGCAGAGAGGATCAAGCACTTTCTTCCTTTCTTAATTCACAAAGATCAAACAGGTTTTATTAAAGGCAGAAATACTTCAGATAATATTAAAAAAATACTGACATTAATAGATTATAGCAAACATAACGTCCTAGATTTAAATGTAATCTCATTATAGATATTAATAAAGCTTTTGATTCAGTTAACTGGAACTTTCTTTCACCAGTTTTAAAAGAATATAACTTACCTTCTAATTTTAATAATCTTATCCAAATACTATATGAAAAATCTACTGCATATGTTAAACTAGGATCGCGTAGATCAGGCCCTATAACAATCAAAAAAGGAACTAAACAAGGTTGCCCTTTATCACCATTGTTATTTGCATTACTCATAGAACCCTTTGCAAATCAAATCAGATCAAACAATAACATAAAGGGCATTTGTATTAATAAAATGTTAAACCTTAAAATCCAACTCTTTGCTGATGACATACCATTAACTCTCTCAGATGCAAATGAGTCTTTGAATGCTATATTTAACGCCATGAATAAATTTCAAAATATTTCAGGCTTAAAATTGAATGAAAACAAAACTAAAATTATGCCCTGTAATTGTAAAAAAAAATAATATAAACAAAAGATTTTCCAAATATATAGTAACAGAAAGTAAATTATTATATCTGGGAATAAATCTACTCAATGAATTAACAGATTCTCTAATATTTAACTATAATAAAATACTAGACAAAATAGAACAAAATGGTTACTGGAATAAATATATCTTTTCAACAGCAGACAGATTATATCTTATTAAAATAATCATATTTCTCAAAATATTATACTTAATACAAAATTTTTCATTGCCACCTCCCAAATATATTATTCAAAGATACAATAAGCTAATTTTAAATTATCTATGGTTTCCAAATAAACCCCATATAACCTTAAATAAACATTTACCAGATTGGGAAGATGGTGGAATTAATTTACTGGATATTGATTTATATATTACCTCATCTGTTATTAAAAACATAACACTATGGTTAAATAATTCATACACACCTATATGGAAACAAGCCCATGAGCAGATTTACATAGAAATCAATTATAATCACATACAAGACAACTTGACAGTAATACCATCACCCCTTATATGGATGTTAAAAGATTATTTTTTAGGGAAAAGGAATAATATTAATAAATTGCCATCAAACTATATAAGCTCTGCACTTTCAGTGTTCAAAACATATATAAACAAAACACCAAATATTAATTCTTGGATTTTTCTTATTTTCCCTATAGCTTTTACACCAAATATTCTAGATACATTCCAAATATCTAAAATAAATATACTTAAAGAAGAAACATTACTCTTTTGGCATCAACTTATAGAGAAAGGGAAAATTCTAACAAATGAACAGATACTTTATAATTATAATATAAATAAAGACAATTGGTTGTTTTTACAAAATCTAAGGCATTTTCTTATAAATAAAATAGAACAAATGCAACCTTCAGTTAGACATGAAGCTCCAAAACTCATTGAATACATTATTCTTATCACAAAACAGCTTTATCAGGGTACAGGTTATTTGTCTAATATCTATAAAATTGTTAAAAAAACAAAAAACTATCATGAAAAATCATACTGGGATTATTATACCTTAATAAACAACCATCCTCCAATTGAAAAATAAAAAAGTAATATTCTAAAATCTTCCAAATTTTCTACATTATCAAAATACTGGTAATTATTCACTTGGAGATATCTACACAGAAGTTTCTATACACCACATAGGTTAGCCAAAATGTATTCTATTGAAGATCAATGTTGGAGATGCCATACCAAGATAAAAGCAGATTGGCAGCATGTTTTTTATGAATGTATATGTCTCAATATGTACTGGAACTCCATTAACTATTTTTTCAGACTGTTTATAATGATAATTTGCAATTAACAGAGTCTTTAATTTTATTCAACTCTCCTATTCCAAACTGTGTACCAAAAAAAGAACCTAAAATCCTATGGTCACTATTGGCAATTTCACATAAAAGCATAACTATACACTGGAAAAATGAGGCTTCTCCTACGTTCAAGGAATTTGAGAATTTAACAACAACAGTTGCTCACATGGAAATATTAACAGTGAAGAACAGAACTAAAAGATTTACTTCTTACTATTACTCTTGGATGAAAGTACTGGAAATACTTGAAAAGATTGAAGAAGATATATAATCTTATGTTTCTAACTTTATATAATATAGAATTTCAATGTTATTTGCATAGACACCAATGTAAATAGTTATATAATGCTTTGAAGTTAGTAATGTTTTAGAATTGTAAATATGTTATTTATCTTTATTTCATGTAATGTTTCTTAAGACATCTTACTTGAAATAATAAAAAAAAAATTTGTAAAAAAAAGAAAGAGATAAGACATACATCATGTTCTAATATATCAATGAAGTCAAAATATTGCGTTATATTAAGTCAGTAATGTTCACCATGATTATTTTTATTTAAAAATAAAGTATACAGACTATTACCTTTCATTTACCATCTTTAAACGTGTCTTACAAATAACTGTTATGCACTTAAACTTGAACTTAAAGAAATGGTATAATCATTGGCATAACAAAACATTAACATAATCCATAGTAAAACAATAATTCAGTTGAGGCATATACCAATGTTTCTTTTACACTTATCTTTAAATCATCATTCAATTCAAGAATGAAGATAACACCTATCATTACTATTCTAAATTAAGGCATTCCCTGTGAAAACCATTAGCATTGTTCTAGAATATGCAAAAGCAAAAGTTCAGAAAGCTTTGGTGACATTTAGGATATGCATTTCAGATTTTCGAAGCCAAATTATACATGCAGAAAGAAAGCAATGCATTATTTAGGCATGCTGCTGTTCACCCTGCAGCAATTGAAATTATTTTTTGATACCTAAATATTGTTATTAACAGGGCTACCAAAAAGTAAAATAAAGTAAATTCTAACCAGAAAAGAGAAACATCTTGGATACATATTGTATACGTATGCCATGGATTAGTTAATTAATCTGCTAATGATGAAACCCTTAGTTATTTGCTGGCTCTAGTGGGAATCTATAAATAAAGGCGATCTTCATTTAATGGTGGGTGTGGGTATGAATGTGTATACCCATTGATGGGCTGCCATTCTGTCCAGTCTTGGTTTTAGGTCATAGGCTCACTAAATGCCAGGATAGGCATTGGCTCCCCAAACCCTGAAAATGAGAATATGGGTATTGGAAAATGATTGAATAAATGTTGCTCAACACTATATATTTTATTGAAGACAAACAGCATAATTCTACATAGAATAATCTATCATGTGTTACCCATAATGGGATTTTTTTACACACCATTCATCTTTCATACCTGGATAAACCACAAAGCAAAGCTTTCAGCACTTTTGCAAAGGGATGCCTTACACATGTATAAAATCCAATTATTGATGACATGTTATCCATTATTCTATACACAGTAACAGGAAGATTACTTCCTTACCACATCAATTATATGAACAAAAGCAAAAAAACAAACTCAAGTGATGTTTGTGAATGACAAACCAGTAAGGCTTAGTGCGTACTGCAGTAGAACTACTTTTTACATTAAGCACATACTTTTGTTAATGCATGTAACATACTTTTCTTATCTCAACATAGCATGTACCAGAAGAGAACTGCTGATTCATGAACAGGGGCTGGGAAATTGAAATTAACCATCTCCTGAAACAAGGTGAAGACACATTTCATCAAAAGCTGGAGTCAGTGAAAGGGATTTGGTGATCCCAGATTAATTTATTCTGTCTCAACCAAACAGTCTTCAATGAAACAGGCTGCAACTAAATAGATTCCACTACTGAAACAAATGCATTATCATAACTTGCAGGATATATCAGTGAATTATATAAAATCCCCATAGATGATAAAACATTCACAAATGTAATATATGATTTTCATGTATTATGTATAACTTTCCCTTTAATGCACATAGATACACTTCTTTGTATATGCACACTATATTTTTAAATAGACACACTTCTTTGCTAATCTGAAGAAATGTCAGTGCTATAAGATGTGAATGTATTTAACTGCTGATATACATTTATGTCCTGTAAACTGTCATACTTTTTGTTATTGAAGCAAATGTGAACATGTCTCTAGAAACACTTTTTGAGAAAACCATAAAATGTTTTCTATCTGCTGTTGGTTCTGGTAATAATTAATAAAGAATCTCATATAAACAGCTACCCCCTTTACATAAAGAAAAGGGATGCTGTTTAACAGTCTATATTATATAATCGAAGTTTTATAACTTCAAATACCATATGATCAGCCCCATATGGTCGAAGTTATAAAACTTTGAAAATGTACCAAAAAAAAAAAGTAACCTGACGGTTTAAAGCAGGGGGGCAAGCCCACCTGCACCCCCCACACCCCCAGCTCTTTAAATATATCAACTCTGAGATTGCACTACAGTGCAGTAAAGGAAAATCTTCCCTTTACTGTATTATAGTGCGGTTTCGGAGTTGGTATATTTAAAGAGCGGGAAAGTGTGGGGGGTGCAGGGGGACTTGCCCTTCTGTTTATAACCCTTAGTTTCATGTTTGCTGTTTTTGTTTTCTTTTTATATATTCAATGTTTTATAACTTCGACCATATGGCATCGACCATATGGTATTTGAAGTTATAAAACTTTGATTGTATAATATAGACCAGTTTACCACTAATTAGCATAATATGACATAATATATGCTGACTGCAAAATTAAGTATGTTTACTGATATTGTCTTTTCAACAAATAATCTTAATATTTCTGTTCTTATGAACTGTTGTCTCCTCCCCAAGGATCAGTACATGTTATCCTATATTGCAAGTAATCTAAGCAAGGTGTGATATATGATACAGAGCTGTAGTATTTTCTATGGTATGAAAAAAATGTAGGCTACCCTGTGCCTAGCTTGGACTCCTGTTTCTAGAAGGACTTGGGATGCATCTAAAACCATATGTGGACATACAAAGCTGATATAAGTATTTATTTTTTTTTCACTTGTCTAACTATTTCAGTGGTATTTAACAGTTCTGTGCTGCATTTATTGATTTAGTTGAATTTATCACTGTTTTTCAGCCTGTACTTGTTAAAGAAACACCATCCATTTGTTACTGTACTGCTCTTAGGACATTTTAACAGTATTCTGATACTTCCTAACCTTGTCTGATACTGCAAACGTTGTACTGAGATTGCCAAAGTTCTCCTAACTTTGCCAAAATATTTCTAAGTATTGCAAAGTTTTTCTGTGTTTGTAGAAGTTCTCCTAATTGTATTTTGGAACATTTCTCAGGGTATGTGAACTTATTTCCAAGGATTCCTGATACTGTAGGAGTTCTCCCTTTTGTTGTAAAGTATTTGTTGCTGCGCTTGAGCTCAAAACCAGTTTGTTTTACATTAAGAGGAGCAGAGGGCTGATTCAACCAATCTGGGCTAGGAACTGCTGGCTTATTGTGTGTTTATGTGATTGGCCTGAGGACTTCACTGTGTTAAAGTCTTTCATCTTGCTGGTATAAAAGCTTCATGTTTGCACATCACACAAATGTGGTTACCAGTGCCCTGTATATAAGTAAACAGCTGTAGTTTCAAACCCTCTATAAGAAAAGCTCTACATAGTCTCCCACTGCTCATAGCTGCTTTAAGAGCTGACAGTTTATGCAGAGGGCCACACCACTACAGGTTCATAGGTTAGTACTAGGCTAACTGCCTTTGTAGGACATTTTAAGTCTAGCCAATTATCCGATGTGAGAATCAAACCCTGCACCTTGTGTTTGTAAGGTACACACCTTAACCATTATGCCAACCTCCTACTCAGTCATCTACTAGTATATTGCTAAACAGTGTCACTTAGACCTTTTAGTGACTGTCCCCAATTCCTACCCATCTACTAAGGATCTGGTATAATGGATAGGTGCTTCCCTGTCATCTCTGTTTCTGGTCTGGGGGATATGGGCATCCTGAGGGAATGTAGTAACTGCCTCATGTTCACTGACAACCTTTTAATTTTAGAACAGACAAGCACAGTGTATGAGAGATGTAGATACACAATAACAGTGGAGACAAAGCTCTCACATACATACACACACACACATGAAAAACACAAATCAGGTTGGCAGTGTTACACCCAAAACTCTAACTAACAACACTAAGGAGCAAATACATACATACAAACACATACATCTACATATGTGGGTGTACTCACTTGTAATCTACCCACACCTCCAAGACCTCATAAAAGCATCTCTCAGTGGCCCCATGCACACTCAGAAAAGACAGCACCTCATATAACCCAACTCTGGAAATCATAAGAGCCCTCCTTCCAAGCCCATAAGGTGACACACCATGCAGCCAAACATTCTAGTTACTGGGGATTCCATTGTAAAACATACTGATGTCCCCCCTTACCAGATTAAACAAGGAAAATATCATAGTGAACTGTCTGTATGGAGCCAGGATCCACCAGACCATGCATGCACTTAGGTCTTTAAACAACAAGTGCCAGTATGACACGGTCATAGTCCATGTGGGCATAAATAACTTAAGACGTACCTCACTACACTATACGAAGAAAGACATGATAGAGCTTTCTGAATATGTGTCCCAGACAGGTAGGAATCTAGCCTTGATTAGCATGCTACCTTCACCATTGATGATGCCACAATACCAGCAAAAACAGATTGACTTCAACAATTGGCTTAGTATCTAGTGTCACAACAAGCGGATCCAATATCTGCAGCCTGGGGAGGCATGATCAACAAACCTCAATGCTTTGCCAGAGATGGTTTGCACTTGTCACCACCTGGCTTCTGAATACTGGCAAAAACTTTATCCCCATAGTGCCTTTTTTAGGCCATGTCAACATGTTAAACCCTCCAACATAACAAAAAAAATGCACAACTACCTAAAGGTACTGCTGCTCAATGCTAGGAGTTTAAATAAAATACTGCACTCCCTGGAAGCACTCCTCACCCTGAAGAATGCATAGATATGTGCAGTCACAGAAACATGGTTCTGAACCATGACAAGCACCCTGACTATCAAAGTTTACAATGCCTTGGCAACACTTACACCCAGCCTGAAACTATAGCAAACCTGCTGGCTGACAAGTTAATTTCAAACTTCTCCCCACATCACCTTCTACCACACCCACCAAATACCCGCAGCCATTCCCCCCACTTCTCATTATGAGGGAACAGGTCCATACTGTGCTTGCTAAAGCCGAAAACACATCCTCCATGGGTGCTGACAATATTCCAGGATGCTTCTTAAATAGCTTAAAACAGAATCTATCAGAACCAACAGAAACCCTGTTTAATCACAGCCTCCGGACAGGCTTTCTCCCAGAGGAATGCAACAATTGTCCCTCTGCACAAGGGGGGGGGGGGCATCAACTGACCCAGGGAACTATAGACCCATAAGCTTGACCAGTCTTATCTGCAAGGCCATGGAGAGAATTATCACACACCTGATTAACAACAACACAGGAACTCTGCAAACACTGAACCAGACCCAATATGGCTTTGTCAAAGGGAGGTCTTGCCTGCTGAATCTGGTGGACTTATTTGAGAAAGTCACCAGGGTCAAGGTTGAGGGTAAAATGGTACACAACACTTATCTAGACCAGGCCAAAGCTTTCAAAATAATCCCCCACTCAGGGATCATATATAAACTTACTGAGCTAGACATAATGCCCTACATCATCAGATGGATAACAAACTGGTTCACTTACAGGACACATGTTGTCCTGATAAGTAAATCCACTTCCGATAAGAAACCTTTTACAAGGGGTGTCCCACAGGTATCAGTTTTGGGACCCCTCCTGTTTCTTTTTTTACATCTCTGAAGCAAAGGCCAATGTTGGGGGCCTCTGGCTCACCAGTTTCATCAATGACCATAAGCTGTGAGAGATCATTGAATCCCAAAATGATGCTGACATCCTACAAGTAGGCCTACAAATACAAACTACTGGTGCCAAAACCATGATCTGAGACTACATGCTAAAAATGCATAATCATACTCTTTGGTAAATCAAATATCCCTGCAAATTATAATATTCATAGCACACCTGTAAAAGTGGACCCAGTGGTGGCCGACCTAGGAACAAAGATAGATATTAACCTAAACTCTGACCACATGGTAGCTACTGTAGTGAGGAAATCCTTCTGTATGGCTCAACTTACAAGTAAAGGCATGGCATCAAGATCAAAGGAAGTCATAGTGCCATTGTACTTGGCCCACATCAGACTCATAATTGAGTACAATGCTCCCTTCTCACTAAAAAATGCAAAGTCTAAGTCACGTGTCTTATGCTGACCAACTAAAGGCCCTATCACTTTACTCCATCTCATATCATTTATTGAGAGATGACTTCTAACTGATATACAAAGCATTCTCTAATCCAACCCTGATGAAAATGTTTCATATTCACAAGAAAAATTATATGGGGATTATACATTCCATGGACCTGAACCTTATTTGCAACTCTAACAGAACTTGCTGGAGAGAGAGATTCATATCCCAAAGGCTACCTCATCTATAGAATAAACTTCCCATCTTCATAAAATGAAGCCTGTCCCTCACTCTCTTCAAAAAGGATTTGGATAAATGGATGGGGAACCATAAATTCACTTCCAGTGTACTGCCCATGTCTCTTGTGGACACAGGCAGTCTGTAAAATGACTTAGGGCTCCAACACCCAAAGATCCACCTACCCTGATACTACCCCCATCCCATATCTGGGGTATTATTGGCTAGGCTTGTAAAGGCTCTTGTGCCATTAGCCTAGTAATCACCTATGAACCTATGAAACATTCAGTATATAGAACGATTAGGAGGCAAGATGGCCTCTCTCACTGAACACCACCAGCTATAATTTATATCTTCTTGTGTACTCTAAAATTTACATCATAGATTTACATTGTATAGATTATAGATATAGCTATATATAGATAGATTAGATTTACATTGTATATTTTCTTCTATTTCTATTCTTAGATTGTAAAACAGAACTATTCATTAATCATATTGTATATATGTCGGCTGTAACAACAAAATATGCATTTTATGTATTGTCATATGTGGAGATTATAATTTATGTATTTGATGTATTGTTTTTGTTAAATGTGGAGCTGTTCTCCCCGGTCCTCCACTGAAAACGAGCATTCATCCCAGTCAGACTTTCCCAGTAAACAAATGTAAAATAAATAAATAAATAAAATAGATTTACATGAACAAACTCTCAATTTCAGCAGTTATAGATGTTAAAAGATAATCTACACCTGCGACTGAACCATATATCACAGATAAACACTAACTGCTAAGCATTTTACAGTGACTAATTTTTTTCCATTTAGTTACAGCCCAATATTAAATTTTTACTATATATATATATATATATATATATATATATATATATATATATATATATATATATAGATCTACTGCTTTTGGTCGAATTACATTTGGTCAAAAATAATTTCAGGCAGCCCACTTCACCGAAAAAGCATTTCACTGAAAACTTATTTGGTTGAATTCCATTTGGTCAAAAATGGTATATAGCCCCTGCCCCACTGCAGTGCGACCCTGGAGTGAGAATATAAAGTTAGGGGGGTGTGGTGGGTATAGTCCCCCCACATAATTGCAATGTATTCACTATTATATACTTTTGTATCCATTGAAAATATATTGAAACATATAACATCAGTAAAAAGTAGCTGCAAAATGTGGGTGGCTATGCCCCCACACAACTCATTCTCACTCTAGGGTTGCACTGTAGTGTGGCAGGGGCTATATTCCATTTTCGACCAAATGGAATTTGACCAAATGAGCTTTCAGTCAAATGAACTTTCAGTGAAGTGGGCTGCCTGAAATCATTTTCGACCAAATGTAATTCAACCAAAAGCAGTAGACCCAAATATATATATATATGTACATATAAATATGGGTTCCTTTCAGAATATCAAAGATTTAAAACTTCGAATGTCACATGGTCGAGACCATATGATCAAAGTTTTAAAACTTCAAACATTCTGAACGGAGATCTACATACAGCACGGAATGGGAGATTTTCCTTTTTCCTCGCTGTACTGCGATATCGGAGTTGGTGTATTTAAATAGCAGGGGGTGTGGGGGTTGCAGGGTGGCTTGCCCCCTTGCAAAAACATTGAGGAACATGGTTTTGTTTTGTTTTTCTATTTATTTCAGAATGTTGACGTTTTGAAACTTCGATCATATGGTCTCGACTATTTGACATTCGAAGTTTTAAACCTTCTATATTCTGTAGTGAATCCATGTATATATATATATATATATATATATATATATATATATATATATATATATATATATATATATATATATATATATATATATATATATATATATATATATATATATATATATATATATATATATATACACATATATATATATATATATATATATATATATATATATATATATGTGTGTGTGTGTATGACAGGGCGACAGGGCTTTCACCTGGCTCTTGCAGTTTTCTGAAAAATTCACACACTGCAGTTGACCTACCCCTCCATGAAGCTCAGCAGCTCATAAATAAGGATCACCAGCAGATATTCAGTGTCAACTTTACAGGGAAAGTGTTTTTGTGTACTACAGAATTCCTGGGAAAAGTAAGCCATAAGACAGAGCTATTACTGCTGACACACCTCTCAAGTGCCACACATTGAAGTATATCATACAAAACCATTTGTTTGCAGGAGCAGGTGATTTTACACAATGCTCAAAGACATTTAAAAGCATAAACTCAAGAACATTAGTGGTGCTCTATAACAAAAGTATGTGAATGTTCTTATTTTCAATTCCACTGTTTCCATTTTTAAGTTTGATCACATCTCCTACACAGTATGGCATATTTTACTATATAATAGTGAAGTGTATTGTAATCCCACCCATTCCACTCTTTTCAGCTTTGTAAAAAAAAAGGGAGTACTACACAAGTTCTATATCACTACAATGATGCCCAACTCCTGCCATCTTGTTTTCTGTTTGTTAAATGTTCCCCTTATTTTCTGAAGACTTTCAGAAATCTTCTCTTCATTGTATGCATTTTAAGACACAGCTTCAAGTTTATTCACTCTGTATATAATGCATGTATATTGTAGTTTTTCATTCCCTCTGTATATAATATCATGTATTTATTGTACATTTGCAATTTACCTGTTTCTATGAAACAAGCATCAGACAAAACAAGTCTGCACTTCTGGAAGCCAGCCAGCCAAACTAGTGGTCAACCAAACACATATAACATGCAAGCTACAGAGTCTTTAGTCTTATACTTGGTATTTTATCAGCACTGGGGGGATTCCAAAGAGCTGATGTACACCTAACTGAAGACTAATGTTTGAAACATAATTGATGATTTATTGTTGTGTAATCAAACACAAGACCATGACAAAAAACTGACACAACAACATAACTTCATGTAAAATAAGATGAGCAAGTTTTAAT
Source organism: Protopterus annectens (assembly GCF_019279795.1). Classification (NCBI taxonomy): domain Eukaryota; kingdom Metazoa; phylum Chordata; order Ceratodontiformes; family Protopteridae; genus Protopterus; species Protopterus annectens. The sequence goes on along the minus strand of NC_056739.1, from coordinate 402,448,633 downwards.
TACACAGGTGGTATTCTAATTTCAGAGGGAATAAAGCCCTATACTGAAATGGTCAGAACAATAATGTAAATACAAAGCCAGAAGACAAGGAGGTATTGCAGAGGTTAGTAGGAGTTAATGTCATACAAAGTTTTGTTTAATATGTCTGAAGTAATCATGAATCTAAAAGTTGGTAGAGCAAGCCATATTTGAAACTGCAGTTAAACAACAAGAAATTAATTTTGAAATGCTCAAAAAGCATTAGTTACTTATGCACTATCATTAATATAATATAAGCCAACTACACTGTAGGTAAATGCCTGTCAAAATGGCATAGGAACTGTGATCCCAGAAGACAGCAGACCAGTTGCTCAAGGATCAACAGCATTTACAGATGTATGAAAGAGATATACTCATATAGAGATGAAACTGTGGTTAACAGTAAATGATGTGAACATTTAATGAATATGTACATGGTAAAAAGTTAAAATGGGAATAGACCACAATCCCTTACAAAGCATAATCATAAAGCCTTTCAATGCACCTCTGGAAATGTACTGCAGATAAGATGCATACATACATATATACATACATACAATTTTTTTAAGCATGGGCATTAAAGCCCTTCTAGCTTGCCAATATACCAAAACACGTGTTCCCATAATAAATATCCAGGCTGTTCTTAAAAAATATCTAAACTAGTACTTCCTTTAATGTAATTTGGTAGTCTGTTCCAAGCATCAGCTACTCTGTCAGAAAACCAGTTAGAACACTTTTCATTCCTATATAATCTTCTACATAGGTTATCTGATGATTTTCTAGCACTTTTTGATAACTCCAAAAATTCCCAGAGACATTCCCAGAGACAGTTGTCCCTAAATGCCCTATATACCTGAATAAAATATCGTCTTAAATATCTGTAAGAGACACTGTACAAGTTCAGATATTTTAGTCTTTCATAATAACTTAGATTTTCACATCCATGAATGCCCTTGGTATATTTCTGCTGTACTCTTTCCAGTTTATTCATGCTTGTTTTCCTGTAGGGTTTCCATATTGTTATTCCATACTCAAGTTTGGGTCTAATGTAACTAACAAACAACAACTTTATTATGTTTGATTTCCTAGACTTTATAAATCTTTTTATACAACCTATAGTTCTATAACTTAGCCAATTGGTTGATATGATTAAAAAAACTCATAGCTGAATCTACCCATATACCCAGGTCCTTAAATGAGTCTACAGTTTCAATCACTGTGTGCTGTATTAAATATTCACCTTTCAGTTTATGTCTCCCAAATCTCATATGCTTAGTTTTTGATGTATTTATCAACATATTATTCTCCTGTGCCCAAATGGTCAATTTAGTCAAATTATTTTGCAGACATGCCTTATCTGTAACACTTCTAATCGGTTTACCCAATTTCAGGTTGTCAGCATATAGACTGTAGAACACCTCAGATGAAAAAGTAAGGTCTGCAAGATACAATCTAAACAACTAAGGGCCTAGGACAGAGCCCCATGGGATACCTTGACTGCAATCAAGGATTTTACCTGTCCAGTTGGTGTGTGATACTTGCCATGTCCTATTTGTAAGCCATGCAGCTATCCATCTTATCAACAGTACATCAATACCTAGTTGTACTAATTTATTGATCAGTGTTTTGTGTATGACCCTGTCAAATGCTGAAGTTAAATCTATATAAACCACATCACAGCACACTTTTTCATTCATAGCTGTTATTATGTTGTTATAGAACATCATGTTACAGGTGGTACTAGATCTATTTTCAACATATGCATGCTGATATATGGTTTCAAGTCCCAACCTATCCAGTTCTGACAGTATCTTATCCAGTATTACCTTCTCCATTATTATGTCACAACATGAAAGTAGACAAGGTTCTATATGATTATGGGTTTGTCCTACTCCCCTTTCCCTTAAAGACAGGTTTAATAAGGTTTAATAAGTGCATGTCTCCAATCTTGAGGAATCTCCCCATATTTATATGACCTAGTGAATATATAATGGTAGTGTAAGTTCTTGCTGAAATGTTCTCAGGTCATTGTTGCTTATTCCGTCTCCTCCCCGCACTTTGTTTGGATCCAGTTTGCACAGTTCTTTTTCAATATAATCTAATTTGATTCCAGTATCTGGGATTACCTAGATATCACTAGGACAACTTACCACCCCTTTTGTGGAGCCAAACTGTTTTGCATAAGATTTTGTAAATATATCTATAATCTGTTGTGGCTGAGAATAAATTGTAGAATCTGCACACAGTTTATCAGTTTGTGTATCTTTATTCCTTCCACATCTTATGTATCTATAAAAAGGTTTCCTATTATGCTCAATATCTTTATATAAATTTTCTTCAAATTTTTCTTTATCTTGTCTAACCCTATGCTTAATCTGTTTGTCCAGCTCGTTTATTTCAGTTTTCAAAGTTGTAGTTTGATCTCTCTTCCATTTCTTATATTTTTTGTCTCTCACCTTAATCAGGTATCTTTTTCTTATGGAAATATACCCCCCTGATGTTGCTTGCATATATCCTGATGTTAAACATCTTTGACTTTTTGCACTCAAACAACTTCTCTTTCAAAACTTTCCACATTCCATCTGCAGTTTTTCCACTAAACACCTCACTCCAGTTAGTGTTATATAGTAACTGTTTTGCTTCCCTATAATCTGTAATTAACCTTCTGTGAACTGGCTTAGATTTCAGTTTGGCGGAATTCTCTAGCAACAAATTAACCTTAATAACTCCATGATCACTGCACATCACTGGCGGTAAAACTTGACTTGAAGTTACAGTAATTTCTTTGGGAACACAAACAATATCTAATCATTAGTATATTCTGTCCCCAGTAGTTTTTTTTTACAATCTGAAGCATTTGTAGTTCCTGAATATACTCTGTGAATAATTTCTTTACTAATGCTGTTGAATCAATATCATTCCAGTCTGTTTCTGGTAAATTTAAGTCCCCAGCTAATATTATTCGTCCCTCCCATGTTTAATGTAAGAAATGTATGAATTCCTCTAGGTCATCTGCACTTGATTTTGGTGGTCTATACACTCCAACAATTGTTATATGTTCCAGGGTTGTCTTTATTGTCACAGTTACACAGTCTATAGTATTGGTGTTATAATTGAGCATGTAATGATCACAGTTCTCATAGCTATCTTTAATACCTATCATAACACCTTCACCTGATTTTTTGTTAGAATGTCTGTTACAGTAAAAACATTTATACCATGCCATAATTGGTTTCCAGTTATTGTTCTTTAACCATGTTTCCCAAACAATAACAACATCTATCTTGTGGGAACATAGCAAATGTTCTAATAAAAAACTTTATTATTAATGCTCCTAGCATTAACAACCATCAGAGATGCATCAAATGTTGCTATCTGTGAACTGTTAAGTTTTTGACCTGGCAAAAATCCTGGCTAGTGTGTGTCAAATATTGTAAAATATCTGCTGCAAAAATTAACTTCCCTGATCTAGACAAATGCACACCATCCTGTCTGAACACGTGTGCCCAAAAGAAGGCTTGGATGCTCTACACATTTCTATTTTTTAAACAGGACATTTTTTTCCATGTAGGTGTTCATCCAAAAAATCTTTTCATTCACAGTGACCTGACTATCCCTTCTATAGGTGATTTGTGAAAAATATGTCCCAACACCAGTACAAGCTATACTATCTAGGAGGGCTGTCAGTTCCCAACTAACAGTCAGAGAATCTTTGTTGGTGACATCATTTGTACCAATATGAATAAAAACAGATCCATACTTCCTTACATTAAGGCATTCCAAGGCTTGTTTCACATCTTCTATTTTTGCTCCTAGCAAGCATAACACTACTCGATGTTCATTATCATCTCTACAAATATAAGAATCAGTTCCTCTAATAACTGAATCTCCAATTACAAGAATATCTTTGCTGACCATCTCTGAAGAAACTTCAACTTCTAATACAGTAATTTCTGCTCTATCAATTGTTATGAATGATAGACCTTCATCACTATTAGTCTTATTAATTCCAGTTTTCATTGTGTATTAAATTCTCATCCAGCTGACATTGTAAATCCACAGCTTGAGCCATGTAGTCAACATCTGTCTTTCTCTTCTTTTTTCTTACAGTAATATTCTTCAGTCCTTCCACGTTCAGTTTTGATTTCTTCCTTTTCACCTGCCCCTTGTCTCTTTTTTCTACCTTTTCCATTGGAAAGGTGATGCATTTTTCTGTAGACTGAGGGTTTACTGAGACAGATATCTTCATTCCCTGTCACCATTGTGTTGCATAACAAAGCAGAATCCTTTTTACTACGTATTCTCTTTCCTTTACAGTCATTAGTAGATAAGGAATTATACACAGTAAATGTTGAACACAGCATATTTATCACAGAAGCATGGAGAAATCTTAGAACTACAGAGTGAATAATACTAGAGCTACCAATGACAAAAGAAAAGGTAAATGAATTCAGATAGACAGGTCTACTTCTGTTTCTGAAAGCTAAGGATTCCATGTCCAGACTACTGCATGGCACATTACAACTACCTTGTAGATTGAGATGTAATTCTAACCTAATTAAAAATGCAGAAGATGATTTTGCAATAGGGTGCAGCCCTGCATTCCCCAAGGACATACTAACTCTGAAAAAAGTAAAGATAATTATTCCTTCAGCTGTGAGTTAGTGTGACTCTGGTAGGAGCAGATTTAGAGATCAGGTTGTTGTGCTCATTTTGCAGCTGCATGGGAAAGCTTTACCCTCCAAAATACTTTAAAACTCAAATGCATTCATTTCCTGATTGCAGCAGTCATGTGTGATGTAGAGCTGTGTTGATTTTAAGTTGCTTATTCGGCAACCCGACTTCAGGAAACTGAAGTAGCTCCAGATTTACTTACATTGATTTTCACTTGCGCATGTACTAAAAGATATTAAGGTGACAGGCTGGTCTGAACAAAGCATCAATAAGAAAATAAATCCGGTCTTATTTTTCTTTCAAGAAAGAAATAAGATATGCCCAAGGTTTAATGTTCAAAACTAGCAAAATAATAGATCTAAATCAACTGACCTCCAAAGACTAAAGTCCAAAGAAACAGCAAGGGATATTATATTTGCCAGAAATGCTGATTCACATAGAAAAATCATTGCAGAACTGTGTGATGTGCTGTTTGTACCATATCAACAATCATAGGGAAACTACACTAGCACAAATAGTACTAAACTGTCAATGGTGCAATGCAGGTACAGATTTGTTCATTTTAAAAAATATGTATATTATCTCCAAATATTAATATTCCTTAGAAATTGGCAAAAACAGACTCCTAAACCTGGCCGTATACTCGAGAGTAATAATAAGGTGGCTTGTCTGCATAGAGCACTCAAAGAAAAAATGATCCATCTCTGACAGACAAATTACAGTAAGATCTCATCAAGCTATCCACAGAGAGCCCACACAGAACAAATTGCCATCATTTTCAAAACTTATTTAGTAGAGAAAAATTACCAACAAAGGAATGCCCCCCCCCCGAAAAAAATCAGTAAATGAATAAAAAGCACCACAAAACAGCAAAAATTTTAAACTCTAGCACATTACTAAATTTGTATTAAAAACAGAAATATAACAAAACAGAAATCAGGATTGTGACATAAAATAAATATACTTTATAGAAATACAAACATTAAAAACTCAAATGTAAGAGTATTACCTGACTAGTAACAGTATAATGCATCCAAAGGTAAAAAAATAAATATATAACCCTTTGATGAAAGTGAACTCATTACCCCCATAAACAGGAAATTAAAAAAATGAAGGAAAGAACAAAAAGTGAATAAAGTATACATGCAAAGAATACTAGAAGTTCCCCTATCAACAGAAAACGGAAGCTTGGTCACACTTACCTTAGGTATACATCATATATATATCATATATAAACATGCAGTACACAAAAGTAGAAGACTGCATAAATACAAACAAATATTAAATATTAAAATAGTTGTAAAATACATAACATTTAGAACATAAATTCAATTAAAGACAACAAGCAAAATTATGGGGACGCATTATTGCTGAAGCAGTGTCTTTTTGCTTTTGCAGATGCCACTAGACTGATTCCTCTTGTGAACATTTTTAAGCCTGTGCTACATGGAAAACTGCATTCTTGTTTGTAAATCACCATGCTAATGGTCTTCCAGCTAGCTCAATAGGTATCAAGTTCCTGTTTGCTACTAGGTGACTTCCTGTAGCTGAGTTGCACTAAATTAAAATCTGAAGAAAAATATGTTAAACTGAATATGTCAAGCAGCTTTTCTTACTTGTTAAATGTAGATCATGTTCTTATTTTAAAACAGGAAGAAAACAGCATATAAGGAAAGGAACACAAATAAAGAAACAAGACAAACAAAGCTATGCCAAAAATGCTTAAAACAATTGCTCCCTTTTTCTAGACATAACTACAAACAGAAGACAAAAAAAAAACTCAAATCTGGCAGGTGTAGCACAGAAGATTATGCTAGCAGCAGATGACTTTCATCCTGTAGTCCAAGGTTCAATACACCCAGTCTCTGTTTGCCTACTATGTTACTCTAAGTCAGTCAGTCAACCAGTGCTTAGAAGATTTGCCTGGTTAAACAATAAAAAAAAAAAAATCAAACAACATATATTCCAACCAATACAGCAATTACTATTTCACATAATTATAATTTTAAAAACATATAATACACGCACTTATTTTTTCATTATTCCCAGGGGTTGACATCTCTTACAATCAAGTGCTGTATACTTAACATTATACTTAAAGTAATTGTGTGATCATTAGCGTAGTAAAACATTATGGCATACATAAAAGGGATTATTCTTATGAAAAGAAGCAAAGCTACACAAATAGGCACACACATCTGGAAATATAATAGATAACGCTGCAGTATGGGCAAACACAAATATAGAGAGTGTCTCTCATCCAGTCAGGATAACACAGAGAAGCAATCAAGGGTTCTGTATAAGCAGCTTTATTAGGTACAAACAAATCAGGATTGTGGCTTAATAACTTTAATTTAGATAAACCTATAAACAAACTAGTTATTACACTAATACATGCTCATGCTCTGGCTGCAGTCTCAAAATGGCACCAAAGCTAGCATGTGCTTGCTATTTATGTGCATGTGCTGTCCTTGAAATGCTTCTTAAAGGTACAATACACACACTATTCTAGATCCTCCCTCTTTGAGAAATGAGTCATGCAATATTGATGACATTAATTGACATGCAACTGATACAAATAATTCTTTGTCATGCAATTATACATAACTAAATACATATAGACAATTATGTCCAGGTTGCTGTGTATTTCACACTAGGTCTAGAAATATGACCAAATTGTGTGACATAGAAATTAGAATTAGGCCTAGCAACTGGGACTGTCTCTGCTGAATGTTCAACTTTGAGGATATCAGGAACATCATCAGGAATGGAAGTAGAAGTTAAGACAAGTTCTGCAACAGGAACATTGTCTGGATTACTCTGAGATCTAGAGTCTGTATCACAGGAACAATGCTGTAATATTGATTCTGATACATGAACAAGATGTCTGTAATTTCTCCTGTGTTCCACACCTTCAGATTCTACAAAGTAGGATCTCAGCTTAGCACATATACCTGTTACTTGACCAACCAGTTTGAAACCTTTCGCTGTTTGTATACTCACTGTCTCTCCTTCTTTTAATTGATGAAGAAATTTGCTGATTTATCATAGCTTTACTTCTGGAAAGAAAGCTTTCTTAATAGTTGGGCTCTGATTGTTATGTTGTTCTTAGCTTTAGGCCTTAACAAACTGTTACTGATAGGCAATATTGTTCTGATTTGCCTAGATAAAAGTCTCTGAGCAGGCGAGCCAAGTATATTGTCATGGGGTATGTTTCTGAGATTGAGTAAATTCAAAAAGACATCAGTATTATCAAGTTTTGACTAATAATTGCTTTACACTCTGTACTACACATTCAGCTAGTCCATCTGACTGTGGATATTCTGGACTACTAGTAACATGTACAATGTCCCATTCTTTTGCAAATTTTTAAAGCAACTGACCGGTATGTAGCTCACCTGCAGGTGTAGCTGAAGTAGATATGGGTTCCTTCCTACCTAACTCTGGTGACACCCCTTCTTAAGTCCCAACACCCCAAGGTGGCAAGTGATAACAGATTTTGTTCTAGGTGACACTTTAGTTTAAAGGGCAATAGCACAACAGACAAATTATTTCAACAGTGTACCAGTTAGCAGTAAGGCAAAGTGAAATATGCATGTAATGAAACCATTGATTTACCCCCTTCCCCAGAACTCAACAGAAACGATCTTGACATTCAAACATGCCCACAAAGGCAATATCAATCAGCAGTAAAGCTTTTATAATGCAGCAATACAAACACGGAAAAAAATGCAATGTCATTGAGGGAGGAAAAAAGGGTTATAATACAACAGTTGTTGTTGTTGTGTCTTTCGGCTTTTCCCAGTTAGGGGTCACCACAGCTGAACTCCGGTCCACTAATGATTGGTAGTTGATTTTTACATGCCGAGTTACTAGCCCTGATGCACAATCTTCAACAAAGGATATGAAAAAGATGCAATGTCATTGAGCAGTAAAGATTCTTGAAGGCCGCAGTACTAATATGAGAAAAATGCAATGTCATTGAACAATAAAGATTTATAATGCAACAATACAAATATGAGAAAATGCAATGTCATTTAGCAATAAAGAGTCTTTAGGGCAACAGTACTAACACCCTCTATCCTCTAGATCAGTCTAACCAGACCAACTATGAGACACTCTATTGTACCCTGTTCACTGGCCAGTAACTACTTACAGTCCTACTGCCGGCGTGATGGGGCCCAAGGTTGGAGCTCATATGGATCCCAACTATTTGTAATCCAGGGGGGATCCACAATCTTATAAAAGTATAAAAATGACAACCAAAAGTCTCTCACCACTCCGTCGAGAATATCCCAGCACCAGGCACTGCAGTTCCTCTGACGAGAAAATGGAAAATCACCCACCAGAACTCTGGTAGTCATCTATGGCATCTCTGCATTAGGCCCAAGGGAACTCCTTTCCTTGCTGACTCATATGCAGGCGTGGAATTACTGGTTTCAGACTTCTCTCCTGAATCCACAAAATACCATCATCCAGGATTTCAACAAGAGACAGTCACAAGCTGTTACCTCGCTTCTCTGTCCCAAAACACTAGAAGAAAAAAAAATCCAGTCATGCTGCAATGCCCTTTTCCCTTCAGCTAGTCTTTCAGTCTTCCCACCTTCAGCTAATGTTCCAGTTTCCTCTCTTTCACTTTTGAAATTGTCTTTTATATTCCTGAAAAGGAGCTCCACCTTGTATTAAAATGGAAAACTGCAGTCTATTACTTCTGCAATGAAATACAGTGGGAGCTACAGGTAAATTGGGTACCATTGTCAGAAATAAATCTGTGTGGACTACCATGGACTGAGAAATGACATTTCAACTTGATAATAAAATCGATCTCAAACCAGTTTGAATAAGAGTCTGCCAACACTAAGTAATGCTGATTGTTCCATTCAAATATATCAGTGGCTACTGTTGACCAAGGTAGTTCAGGATCTTGACTTAGCTGAAGCGGTTCTTTTTGAAAATGCGGTTTAGCACTAATGCATACTGAACAAGAAGAAAGTACTTTATCAATGTCTTTTACTAGAGAAGGCCAAAATGCTAGTCCTCTCATGTTTCTTTTGGTAGATTCAGAACCTTGGTGACCACAATGCAAAATCTGGTTGTATTCACATTGTAAGGAAGCAGGAGCAGCAATTTTAGGACTTTTGAAAATAATGCCATCTTCCATCAACATTTCATCTCTGTAAGGAAAATAAGTTTGCACTTCAGGTGGTACACTAGATTGCTTTGACGGCAATCCAACATTAATGTAATGGTTGAGCTTTTGCAAAATTGGATCAGTCTTTGTATGATCTCTCAGCTCATCGAGTTTCATGGTAGAAATATTACCCACTTCCATGGTATCAAAGTCAAAATTCTCTGCATTAAGCTGTTCCATTGTATTTCTGGGCGATCTGGGTAAGGTATCAGCAGGATAAAGAATATATATATATATATATATATATATATGTCAAAAATTTATGCCAGTATTTGTAACTATGCCAATAGTACAACAAGCCTCTGAATAACTGAACTTTGCAAAATAAGTCTCCTGGGCAGAAGAATACTCTTGAAATCACCTCTTATCAGAGTAAGAAATATTTCAAAATAACTGCACTGTGCGAATAAACTGGGCAGAAGAAGCTCAGAGTAAAAAACATTTAAAAGTAATTGCACTTTGCGAATAAACAGTACACATCGCACTGAAACTTTCCCAAAATGGCTGGACTTGGCTGAATAACTGTACAACAGACACATCCAGCACAAGAAACTTTTTGAAATGGCTGTATTTTGACTGCACTTTACGAAATAGTTGCACTTTTCACAGAATAAACTCTTTGGAATAAATGCACAGAAATAAGCACACACTGTCAGCATTTTACACATTTTGAGATACTTCAAATAACTCTAGTTATGCCTTTAAAAGCTTCAATCAAAGCAAAATAGTAGTTTATGCCAAAACTCAGTACTTTGCCAAAAATCATGCAGTTGCCTTTCTTTATTTATGCTTAATGTGCCCTTTTTTCCTTTATTATATTTGTTTTGCTCGTTTAATCTCTTTTCATGCCCATTATACTTTTCTTGTGTTCGTTTTACTCTAAACATGCTCATTTTGCAATTCTGAGGTAATTCCAAATCCCTTATATGCTTTTCTGGTAATCATTTTATCAAATATCTTAATTTTAAACATCTTGTTTAATTAATAAACTTTTCTGTGCCTCTTGCTTCTTTAATAATGCATTTTGTGCCCTTGTAATGCACCATTCTATCTTTTTAATAAATAAATTGTGCAAGTTTTTATTACCTTTAGTTCGTTTTTGACCATTTTTGTACTCTGTTCTCTTAGTTTACGTTCACTGTTAACTCTGTACCTCGTAGATCTGGAATCCTGGTTCTGACACCATGTCGCTCATCCATTCAGAATAAAACTGACAAGCATTCATGGGTTCTGTTCAAGCAGCTTTATTAGGTACAAACCCATCAGGATTGAGGCTTCATAACTTTAACTTAGATAAATGTATAAATAAATTAGCTATTACACTCATACATGCTCACTCTGGCTGCTCTCTCAAAATGGTACTGAAGCTAGCACGTGCATGCTATTTATATACATGTGCTGTCCTTGAAATGCTTCTTAAAGGTACAACACACTCACACACTAAACTGCAGAGGGCATTTACTAAGTGAAATAATTCCTACAAGGATGGAAAACAGTGTACTTTCCAGAGGTTGGGAAACCCAATGCCACAGTTTATTTCACTATAAAACCATCTATTAGGCTCATTGCTTACTGGCAACATAAAACAATCAAACTGACAGACACAAGTGCAGATGTGATTAGTGCATTCAAGTGTATATTGTTGAGACAAGAGAATACCTGATGTTGTTACATCTGCAATACAGAAGTTAAGAATTCTGTAGATTTGTATGTGAATGGCAATTAGTCATTTCACAATATCCTTAGTCAAATGGACAAGTGGATCAACTCTGAATAGTGAGCAATCAACAATCTCATTTGTCAGAGGTGTATCAAAAGGTCTGAGGGTTAGCATCCTGCAAGTTTAGGATATAGGGATTCCTCAGCGCAGGAACTCAGTCTCTCAACATCTCAAAAACTACCAGACTTACCATCTGGAGAAACAGCAACAATATAAAAGCCATGGCAATGCTGACAGCCTGAAGCTGAAGTAGCTGGTAAATCAGATGAAAGAAGATCCTCTGTTTGACAGGTGAGAAGAAATTGCATATATGTATATAAGCCAAGTACACTGAAGTTTAAAAAGGAAGAGCAGCCAGAATTTGTCATATCCATTACTGCTGAATGATTATAGAGAATGAGAAAAACATGTTAGTAAACAGATGCAGATTGAAGCTCCTCAGGTCTTCTCTCCAAATAAAGTTCTACTGCAGCAAAAACTGTCCCAAAAGGAAGTTTGAATATCCAGATTTAATAAGTCCTCCAAAGTATCCCAGATTTGGTAACTGCTGAAGAAACAAGAGAAATATATGGGCACTGTAAAAGATGAATAGGATTTTAAAAACTGAAAAGTTGTGTTTATTAAAATGCCTTTTGAATGTACACAGAATGATCTGCTTTAAGAGACACATGTGTAGTATGTGGGGGGGGGTCTATATTAAAACCCGAAAGATCTAAAATGCGAATGTATGTACATTGACACATAAAGGCCGATGTACATACACAGGAAACACGTAAATGGCGAAAATCAAAATGCCGAACATGTTTCGTCAGCAAAACAGGCCACACAGGTAAGTACAATATAAAAAAAAATACATTAACACGCTTATGCAAGCCCCCCTACACCCCTCACACCCCCCCTTCTTAAAATTTACCAACTCTGAGACTGCACTACAGTGGATATATTTCCTTATCCCCACCACAGTGCTGCTGGCTAGGAAACACGTTCAGCGTTTTGATTTTCGCCATTTACGTGTTTCGCTGTGTATGTACAATGACCTTTATGTGTCAATGTACATACATTCGCGTTTTAGATCTTTCGGGTTTCTAATAGGTAACCCTATATGGGATAGCTACTTTACATATGCAAATACTAGTTACAGGAATTTGCATGTCACGTAATACATTTGTCATAAGAAGGCTGTCTGAATTAGCAGCTCATGGAGGCTGAGCATTTACATAGTTCCTGGACTGTTAATGGTGCATTCTGGCAAAATCCACATTATAGTGGGCACCAAAGAAAGTAATCACTTCCATGGAATGGTATTGGGGCCTTCCAAAGCTGACTGATAGGTACTGGTAAGTCGGAACAAAGCAACCACAGCAGATACCAAACAGAGACATTTGGCAAGGCTGTGGATTATGACTTTTGGATGGCCTCAGAGAGGTTCAGGCAAACTATTTGGTGACTCAGGAGTGGAAGTGGGATATCGTCCATGGTATGCTCAACACAGATGAAGAAATGCTGACAACAGCCAGGGACATTTAGGCAAAAAGAGCATTTTGAGAAACTTCTGAATCCAGTGAACATACATTCCCCCTGAAAAGGGATTGCCAGAAGCAGTGGAACTGGACCAGTTTCTGTAAATGACGTCAATGTAGTTATTAAACAATCCTGTGTGGTAGTGCTGGGTGTATGTAATTTAGCTAGAAATGCTAAATTCAATGAGTATTACTGCATTGTCACAGTTAACATGCCTTTTCAATGTGGTATAGTAGGTTATGATAGTACTCTGGATTGGAAAAATTGTATAGCATTCCCCAATAACAAAATAGGACAGAAGAGTGGGTTTCTGTTACAGAGGGATCACACACGTCAGCCTCCAAAGGAAAACAATTAGGAAAATGTGAATTTTATCCTAGCCATGAAACAGTGGATCAGTTCTTAGCACCTGCACAGTTATTGGGAGGATCACAGGCATTTGCTAATACTGTCTATATATATTTTATGGACATGGGGAAGACATATAAATCTGCACCACAGAATGATGGGTAGCCACTAAAATTTGATAAACATAATTACAATCCTTAAAACAGCAAATGCAAATAGAGGAATACAAACTAATTCTGAGACAGTTTTTTTTCTGAGCATTCCCTCTACTCCAAAGTACAGTGTTCCCCAGAGACTGTATATGTAAGTAATATAGCAGACGTATGGGGAACACAGCTGTCCATGTGAGAGGATAAAGGGAGCAAAGCCCCCTTACAAAACTGCAAAAATGCTTTAAACATGAAACATCATTTGATTTTTTTTGTGTGGGTATCGCACTTAAATTTTTGTAGTAGTCTGAGTTAGACTCACAGTATCAACTGTCACAATCCAATTTGGGAGCTCTGAATATTTTGAGGAAAGTGGTACAATGGTATGCAGTCCAAGGACTGCTAGTTATACTATTCAGTCCCTCTATTGGAGGAGTTAGATTTGTCTCCACACTCTTCCCATTATATCAGATATGTTTAAGGGGAGGTTAGGACTCTTTCAAAAATGTGTTTTTCTTATCTCCCATGTGATTTTCATAGATAGGGTATCAAGGTACAGCTAAGGTTCAAAGGTCAGCCAGAATGGTGAAATGACTACTGTATTTTTGTTTGTTTGTTTCTTTACAGGTGACATTTTCATCTTAGCCTCGAGTCACTGTGATTGCCAGAGTACACTGAAGCAATTCAGTGCTAAACTGTAAGCAGATAGGATGAAAATTAACATCTTCCAGTCAGAGGTCATGGCTTCCTTTCAGAACTTTTTGCTGTGTTCAAGTAAATATGTAGCAGCTATCTCAGGTAAAGAAGTTTAAGAATCTCTGGGTGTTGTTCATGATGGTTATCCTACTCTCTGATAAGCACAACTTGTAGGAGTAATGGTTCTCATATTTAATTTGGTTGTGGTTTTTCAAAACCACATTGTCTTTTATTGTGCAAGCCAGCAGTGTACTACACTGAGATGTTCCACTTTCCCCATTGTTATTTAACTGTGGAGTTGATACACACACACGAGCGCGCACACACACACACACACACACACACACACACACATATATATATATATATATATATATATATATATATATATATACACACACACACACACACACACACACACACACACACACACACACACACACACACACACACACACAGATATGCGAGATTACATTTTTTGAGCTAAAATGTAATGGTGAAACAAGAACTGAGCCACAGGATGAAACTCTCAATTAAATGATTAGTCCACATCTATAACTTCACGTATAGTCACAAGCTTTGGGTAAGGACCAGAAAAGATGAGCCTATGGATATGACAGGCAGAGATGAGATTCTTTTACAAAGTATCTAGGTTTATTCTCCATAATGGAGTAAGAAGCTTGACAATTAAAAATTAAAAGCACTACACCCTCACAAACTCCCCTTGAGTACCTTGTTCCCCATTGGCCCTTTTTTTCAATTATAAAGGAATTCCCAATACTATTCTAGCATGTCCAAAGGTCAGTTGTCAATCTCCTCTCCGGTCCAGCTGGTGAATCTGGGAATCTTGAGGCAATGTTACAACTGCCTCATATACACAGACAACCCTCTCCCCCTCCCAACAAATTCCAACACATGTGAGAGATGCAACCATATAGCCAAACTGGAGGCTAAACTCTCTCAACTCAGTACTGGCGTAACCAGTCAGGAGGAGAAGGAAACCACACTCACTACAATTCCAGTCTCACATAGACCTACCACGACAGCAAACCAAACACATAAACACACAAAAACATACTCGGAGGCTCTAAATAAAAATCTGCCTAAGCAGCAGAGACCTCCAAAGCAGACACCCAAGCAACCGCTACCCCAAAACAAAACACATGCAACACATAGCTCACAAAGCCAGTGTGCCAAACAGTCACAGCCTTTAAGGCTAAACAACACACCTGATACACTTGTAATAGGTGACTCTATCGTCAGGCACACTGATGTCCCGCTCACCAGGCTGAACAAGGAGAAGGTCACGGTGAGCTGTCTGTCGGGTGCTAGGATCCGCCACATAACACACGCACTCAGGTCACTCCAAGGCAAGTACAAATATGACTCAGTCATTGTCCATGCTGGTGTAAATGACCTGAGATGTACCTCCCTGGACTACATGAAAAGAGACATAGAGGAGCTCTCTGAGCATGTAGCCCAAGCTGGTATGACCCTGACCTTGAGTAGCATCTTACCCTCACCAAGAATGATGCCACAGTATGAAGACAAGATGATCAATTTCAACAATTGGCTTAAGTATTGGTGTCATTCAAAGGGGATCCAATGCCTGTCAGCCTGGGATGACATGCTCGACAAGCCACGATGCTTCACTAGGGCGGCTTGCACCTGTCACCCTGGGCTTTCGCATATTGGCAAAGGCTCTTGCTACCCCATAGTGCCTTTTTTAGGCAAGGCTCAAAAGACAAACCCACCTCCATAGGTATCACAAGGGATAAGAAACTAAGAGTAATGCTACTCAATGCCAGAAGTCTAAACCTCAAGATGCATGCACTCAAAACTCTCCTTAGCATGGAGAACATCGATATCTGTGCAGTAACAGAAACCTGGTTCAAGGCTCCCGAGAGCACCCCAGCAGTACCAGGTTATACCTCATACCATGCTTTTTGGCCCCAAAACTTGGACCGAACCACAAAAGGAGGGGGAGTATCAATATTCATCAAAGATACCCACACCTCCAGGTTGGTGGGACAGCACGAAGCATCAGAGACTATCCATGTGCAACTAACAGTGGGTAAACTGCCTTCCAGTTTATAGCCTGCTACAGACCACCCTCCCAAACCCAGGAACCCCACTCAGCCTTCCTGACAACACTGGAAAATATGAAAGTCTCTCCAAACACCATTATATTGGGCGACTTCAACTACCCAAACATAGACTGGGAGCATTACTCTAGCTCCAACACCCTAGCCCAAAGGTTCCTAGAATTTATAAACTCAAATGCTATGGAACAACTTGTTACCACTACCACAAGAGGGGAAAACATACTGGACCTGATCATCACCAACATGGGGACTCTTTGTTCCAGACCAGAAGTGTATCCCTCACTGGTAAGATCAGACCATAAACTAATCTCACTGGATATTCACATCCCGACCCCACCCCCTGCTTAGAAAACCACAGTGAAAAACTTCTCTAAAGCAAATTTCACACTCCTCAAAACCGAGGTGGAATCCTTCAAAGCCCCCGGGCCTGTGGAGAATACGGCCCAGACCGCAGAATCCTTTATAAATGCATTATATGAACACCTTCAGGAATACATGGATCATGCAATCCCAAATAAAACCAAGACCCAATCCTCCAAAGGCAGGCATCCTGTCTGGTGGACCCCAACCATAAACAAACTATACAATAGAAGGAGGAAGCTACTACATGATAGAGCAAAATCCCAAAAAGGGAAGGCATCTCTGATCAGTATTAGCAAAAAACTACGGGCACTCATAAAATCGTCTAAGGCCAGCTTTGAGAGAAAAATTGCACAGGACACTAAAGATAATCACAAGGCTTTCCCAGATATGCTCAGAATTAGTCCAAAATGACAAAAAATACACCGAACCCACAGACATTGCCAACATCCTAGCTGACAGGTTCAGCACAAACTCCCCCCCCCCCCAAAGGGCGAATATCTGTCCCAGCAGAGTGCTCCCCCCTGACATCTGAGATGCTCAGGTAAGAGCCACCCTCTCCAAAGCAAAAAACACAGCATTAATGGGACCAGATGGTGTCCCGGGCTGCATCCTACATGAACCCCAAGAAGAGCTAAACCCAAACATAAAACTACTGTTCAATCTCAGCCTTACTACAGGATATGTACCCAAAGAGTGGCGTACAGCAACAGTGGTCCCTCTCCACAAAGGTGGTGCCTCAACGGATCCTGGAAACTATCGCCCAATAAGCCTGACTAGCTTGGTCTGCAAAGCTATGGAAAGGATCATCATGGACCTCATAAATAAAGATATTGGGGACCTACAGACACTGGATCCTACCCAGTTCAGCTTTGTTAAGAGCAGATCCTGCCTCTTAAACCTGGTCGATTTCTTTGAAACAGTCACCAAGGCCATTGACGAGGGGAAGGTGGTCCACACAGCCTACCTGGACCTCACAAAAGCCTTCGATACAATACCCCACTCGGGCATTATAGATAAGCTCACCAGCTTAAATATAAACCCCTATGTCACTAGATGGGTTGCAAACTGGCTCAAGGACAGAACCCACATGGTTAGAATTGCTGGAGCCATGTCAGACTCCAAACCAGTTACAAGTGGCGTCCCACAAGGCTCAGTCCTGGGACCTCTCTTGTTCGGTATATATTTCTCGGAGGTACAGGCAAACACGGAAGGACTGTGGCTGATCAAGTTCGCAGATGACTGCAAACTGGGCACCATAATCGACTCTCCAGCCGACACAAGCATCCTCCAAAAGGGCCTCATAGAAACAGACAACTGGTGCCAGAGCCATGGCCTCAAGCTAAATGCCAAAAGTGTATAGTCATCCCCTTTGGCAAAACAAAGTGCCCACAAATTACCACATAGGTGGTAATCCATTAAGTACAGAAGAAGTAATTAGGGACCTGGGGACCCAAGTTGATAGCAATCTCTCATTTGACAACCACGTGGCCAAAGTGGTTAGAAAAGCATTTTATATAGCCCACCTAATCATGAAGGGATTCACATCTAGATCAGGGGAGGTCATCGTGCCTCTTTACTCATCCCTCATCAGGCCCATAATTGAGTACAATACCCCTTTTGGGATGTACCTTACCAGACACCTGCAGCAACTGGAAAGACCCCAAAAGTACCTCACCAAGAGGATCAAAGGGCTCAAACAGATGCCATATGCTGCCCGGTTAAAGAAACTCCAGCTCTACTCAGTGGCATACCACCTGCTCAGAGGTGATCTGTGCCTGACGTATAAAGCCATGTCCAACCCGAAATTAATGGAAATGCTGCACCTCAGAAAATCCAAATCCCATCGAGCTATGCGCTCGAGAGACTTGAACCTCAGCACTGAAATAAATAGGACATGCTGGAGGGATAACCCAGAGGCTCCCTTCACTCTGGAATAAAATCCCAGTCCAGGTTAGGCAGAGTCCCTCATTGACTCTCTTCAAGAGGAATCTTGGTGAGTGGATGGGAGATCGTAGGTTTACCCCGGGTATCACTTCTGTGTCACTGTTAGACAGAGGCACAGCATACTAACCTCTTAAAAGGGCATAGCAAAATTAATTTAAAATGGTTGGCGAAAGCCAAACACACTCTAGCTAGGCTTATAAATGCCCTCGGGCAGATAGCCTAGTATGAACCTATGAACCTATGAATCTGAGGGGATCCTGGAGTATAGCCAGGGATCCCCCATGTACAGAGTCAGGTGAGGTGATTAAGGTATGTTGAAAGGATACATCCTGGTGAACCTCTCACACAAAGAAATCATTGAAGGGATATTATCTGCCAGTTTGCTTGGAAAGACTTGGGAATCCCACAGGGTGAGTTGGAAAGTGTTGCTCTAGGCAGAGAAGAATGGTCCACTGAGTTTTATACCAAGATAATCCTCAACACAGCCGAATCCAGTACTAAGCAGCCTAGGACCCATGCTGGATGGGGGTAGGGAACAGTGTTGGCTAGGGGTGGAGCCTGGCTTTGCTGTAAAATCTCCTGTAACCAAATAAAATAAAATCTTGTAGGAAACTTCTGTCACACACAAAACGTCCATAACACAGCACAGCAAACCCCAGAAACCTCAACATTAGGACAATGCACTAGACAGACTTTCAAAATGCAAGCCCCATCAGAAACTGTGGGAGGTTTAAGTATTGCATCCACGTGCTAATGGATTTAGAGTAAATGGAGCTATGAGTGCACAGGGAGATGCAGAGCAGCAGCCAAGTCTCATCTGAGCTGTTCTGGAGATACAGAGCAGAAGTCAATCCCAATCAGGCCAGTTGGATTCCAGTGAGTGTGTTTAGACTTGTACCTCTCCAGCCCTTAGCACAAAAAGTCTGGACAAAGACTAAAATTGTTGGGGTAGGGACAGCTTTTTTAAATATTGCTCTCATAAACTTAATAGAATAACAAGATTTGTTTCAGCATGCATTTTCTGAAGGATAACAACTCAAACTCAAATGTTTGTTATTATTTAGTGACTTCAATCCTCAGTGATTTACCAGAGTTAGAGGCACTATCTAGTTAAGTAATGCTGCTTAGAGTCAAATCCTGGTCTTAATTAATGGCAACCAAGTGCCTTAAATGTCCACATTAATTGCCAGATCTCTTTTAATTTTATCTCTCTCTTTTTTAAATCACTGAGGATTGTAGTTTGGCAATGTTTGTCATAGAATTTTGTAGTTGTGTTGTTCAGTGTCAATAATACAACAGGTAGCATACTTGATTTTAGTGCAGAAGGCTGTGAGTTCTCTTCCTCACACCAGGTAGATTGATTGTGGATGTACACAAATTTGTTTTAATGTAACAAGCAATTTACTCTTCAAAGGCAGCAGACACAGAATTTGTAGATGAAGCACTGAAATGTAAAGTTGTTTGTCAGCAGCAACCGCTTCGTGAATTACAGTAATACTGGTAGATTATAATGACAGCAATTTGAGTGGCCTTTTGTGGTTGAAATGTTCTGAGATGCATAGTTTTGTCATTTTTGGTTCATATATTTTGCTCCATTATTTAGTGGAAAGATTTTCAAAACTACAAATTTAAAACACACACTAAAAAGTGGTGCTGTATTAAACAAGGAAAATTACTGAATATAATCAGGAAGGTGAATCAAAGAACACATTGTCCTAAAAATGTGTGCAGGGGGCCCATGGATTAAGAACAGCCCAAAGGTACACTTAATCCACCAAGATGCATTTTCCGTGAATGTGGGTTTCAAAGTAGTTTCAATAAATGTATTTTTCAAGGGCAGAGAAATTTATTACTGTTGCTCATACTGTTTGTTTTTGTTGTGAGACTATATTGTTTTGTTTAGCTAATGGATATCAGTGTTTGTGCTATAAAATGTGAAATAAAAGTTTTAAATTATTCCAAATATTTCTAATCATTGTAGAAGAAGAAAACAGTATGCACACTGACAGGTTTGAACAGTGTTTATGGTAAGTGGGGAAGAGATAGCCAAGTCATGGGATGAAAAAGGCCTGATCCATCACCCTGCCTAGGGTCCCATTGGACCATGATCTGACTCTGACCCTCAGTAAGACATGAGATTTAGAAAATAATTCAATAGTCAGTTTCCTCAACAAAATGACAAGTAAGAGGCTGTATCTCCAACTTAAACTAACAAATTTTTGTATCAGTTTTGCCCCCGTGTCTGATCAGCCATGAAGGTGCTTTGTAATCTTTCTGTCTTTTAATAAATAAAAGCTTATTTTATGGCCTAACCCATCCTTTTCTGGTGACATGAACACTTACATCACCATAAGGGCCACTTATGTCTCCTTTGCTCATGCAGGACTGGTCCTCCACAAGTTTAGTGAACAAGCCCACATCTTCCATCATGATAGAACTCTGCTCTCCAGCTAAAGTTCTCTCATCAGAGCTGTGATGACAGTCTGGAAATAACCACTATCCTTTCACCAAGGATGGACACATGCTAGCCTTCCTGCCTGCGTTATCAAGCACCCAAGCTTCCAGTCAAACTTGGGTCACCTGGACTGTAGTCAGGATTTAATTCCCCTACAACAGTGGCACAAGCTTAAACCAAGTAATTTCAGGTTTCTTTGAAAACTTCATATTGTGTACCATTACTGCTGGAGAGATGGCTGACAGCTATCATGACATGAGATACTCCTTTGTTGGGTAGATAATAAATATATCTCAGTATTAAGCCTAAGAGCATACAGCATTAGTAACAAAACTAAAATGGTTACAGAATAATTGAAAAATATATATCCTTTTTAGCCCTGCATCACTAGTGACAAGTAATTTCAAAGGAAAATTAACATGAATTACAGCTTTTTTGGAGGCAGTTAACCAAAATCTTTCTAAAGCTAAAGGCAGCAAAAAGATCAAACATATTCTTTATGAAAGGATGTTCAGTTTGCATACTAAGAAACTCTAATTCAGATTATGTGTTCTGATTTACAGGATGGTAAGTCATCACTGTCTCCTAATTCCTAATGTGTGACATGTTTTGACATGCTGGTTGGACCAAAACTGGCAATGAACACAGACTAACAGGATTATTAGGTGTGAGTTGTTTTACAAATGAAAGTCCTTCAGAGCCAGACATCTCAGACCTGCGATACATGATACTGAATACTGAAAATGCACAAGCAGTTATATCCATTTTGATTGGATTTCCTATCATCTTACATGTGCAGAATGACCTTTTTATTTTTAAGTGATTCGTGATATGAAATTTTATCAAACTATAAATTCAAAACATTCCATTACCACTGTTATATTATAAACTATATCAACAGACAACTATTCTATCAGTAATTACATCTGTAAAATATCAACATACCATGAAAAGTTTAGACTAGTTCAGTGAAATTTGTGATTCCTTTCAGAATTATGTTTTGTAGCAATTTAATTTCAACTCTGTCCCTTGTTCATTTGATTTGAAAACAAAGATCATTGTGTGTTTAAATTTCTCACTGAGCAGATTGTACTCTTTTCAGTAATATTCCATTTTTCTTGGGAGAATATATCACAGTTATTGTTCGTGTCTTCAATTTAGGGCCTTGAGGGAATACAGACCCCTGAAATATACTGTCATAAATTCTGCAGCTTCAGGAGAAAAATAGATTGCATTCATATATTCCCAGAGCACTGTTCAAATGAAAGCTAAGTAGCGTGTAGAGAACTGGAAATATGAGTTCAGTGAAGTGCAGATTTTTTTTTTATTATTATTATATTTAAAACTGTAGCTCAGCATAACTTTAAACTTAATAAAATAAAAAAAGTATTTTAACCAGTATAAACACACTGCAGTCTCTGCAGTGAAGCATCCATCTAAGACAACAAAGCATTGTTTCATTCTTTTCCAATCTAAAACTTTATGTATGTATCTGAAAAAGACTAAAATCAAACCAAATAAAAGTTAATTTATCATGTAAGAATTATCTGAAAACAGTAATCTGACCAGCATATAACATCTTGCAAAATGGTTAGAGATTCTATAAGTATGACTTCTGAAAGGAAGTATGGAGCAGGGAAATGTTTTTCCTGGAAAGACAAGAGTAACATAGCACTACAGGTTTCTAAACCTGTATGAGGTAAGACACTGAAGAATATAAACAGATGTTGCTACAGAGGAGAATGGACAGAACATAAGGATGTCTACTGAAGGGTGGACAGTGGGAGGAAATTAACATGAGTAACATCACATGGAGAGGTGCCATCATATATAACAGCCTACATAAAGAATAATGGAAGTAAGTGCTCTCAGCTGTCAACGCAATATTAGGTTAAAGGGATGCTATAAAACTCAGTTAGGTTTTATTCACATTTAGGTATATCTGTATCCTGTAATCAAAAGTGTATATGTCTACATCTATATTTGTGTGTTATATCAGTACAGTGCTTATGTACACATCCATACACACGCATATTATATAAATATATTGCAAACACACAAACATAGGCATACGGCAATCTACCAAAATGCACTCTAACCAAATGCTTTTTTCAAATATATATATATGTATATATATATATATATATATATATATATATATATATAAATTGTATATGTGTGTGTGCGCGTGTGTGTGTGTGTGTGTGTATGTGTAGATATACATATATATAGATAGACATGTAAATATATATATATATATATATATATATATATATATATATATATATATACACACACACACACACACACACACGCACACACGCACACACACAGAGTATTTTTGCAGGTGGCCATCCACCTTCCACATGGAAAACTAATCCTCCACACCCCCACAATTATACATATGCACATTATAAATCACAAATAGAGCCTACACCTCACAACTATCAAGATGTTCACAGAATGGACAGATCTTTGCCTCATATTTTTGGTTTAGTCTTCATACAACTTTTGGTTTCCTGGCAAATCATTGAGGATTGAAGTCAGACAATAATGGCAGACATTTGAATTTCAGACTTCATACCCTCAAGAAAATTCATGCTAATGCAAACCTGTTATTCTACTGATTTTCTAAGTTTATAAGAGCATATTTAACAATTGTCACTCTTTTTGGGGCCTTTGCCACCACCCCAATCATTTAAGGCTTTGTCCAATTTTGCTATGAGAGGTGTAGTATATACACACACACATACATTTAATGGTATATGACAATCTACTGAAAAACACTCTAGCTGAATGTCTTTTGTTGAATCAGATCAAACACAAATTCATTAACTAGTCTCAAAGTTCCTAAAGTAGAAGAAAAAAGGTGTTTTAGCAGGGGGAATTCTTCACACAGACACACACACACACACACACACACACACACACACACACACACACACACACACACACACTACTAGCTCTGAGACTACACAACAATGGGGATACGGATTCACTGTCTGCCAATCTCACCAAAACGCTGTACAGATCATCCCCTTGCAGTGCAGCTGACCAACATATGTGTCTCCATTGCCATTCACTTATACACCACAACACCAACATGTACATTACATGCAATACAAGAAATGCACATGGAAAACGGAGGCTAAAAGATATACAAAAGCCACTTCCTCTTCCATTAACAGTTGTGAAAGTCCCTGCAACCTGTAGATTGGTCTATGTACAAACATTTACATTCTTCCTGTCTGTTTTGCTTTCATATTGCACTGTCTCATGATAAAGGAATATAATTCTGAAAGTAATCTATTTAAACAACATTGCACTGTAAGTGAATGCCACACACATAGCTGTTGTCATTCAGTCACACAAACCTATGAGTACCAATATGCACACATCAATTAAATGCATTCTGATTAAATGAATAGGATAGGCAAGTTGATGATGTACGTATTGATACAATGCATGTCTTCCTAAATGCATACTATATATATATATATATATATATATATATATATGGTTTACTTTCATTATATTCGACATACAGGTGGTCAAGTCCACCTGCACAAATCGCACACTGTGAATGTCGGAATGTGAAACCAACATGACCGACTGACCAAACTTACCCCCCCCCCCCCTTCTGGACCCATTGTTCCTGGGTCCAGAGCAGTAGG